>NC_057796.1:449704144-450004144 GCF_018294505.1 Triticum aestivum
CGTGCGCACGCACGCACGTTGTATATCTAGGTCACTCCCTCGAGACTGTCTCACTCTTTCCTCTGCACGGCGTGCCACACTCGCTCAATCTCACTCTCTTTATCTGAGTCTCGTTTAACCTCGTTTTCTTTCACACACAAATGATATATCTCCCTGTTCGGGCCTCGATCGACACACTCTATACTCTCTCACGCAGATTCTCTATCTAGGTCAGTCCATCCAAGCCGCCGCCACTCTTTCGACCTCATGGTGGGCCACGCTCACTCAATCTCTCTCTCTCTCTCTCTCTCTCTCTCTGTATGTCTCGATTGACCTTGCTCTTTCTCGGACAAAAACGATATATCACCATGTTTGAGCCCAATTCGACCTATTCACATTGTATACTCTCTCACGCACATCGTCTATCTAGGTCACTCTCTCCAACCCGTCTCACTCTTTCGATCGCACGACGACCCTATGTGATCGGTTGACCTTGCTTCCTCCCACGCACAAAATATATCTACACGTCTGTGACTTGATCATCTCTCAAGCTCTATCTTACAGCCCTCACCCTTGCCAAAAAGCTCAATCGGGCAATATCTCTCCAGAGCATGTATATTTGTTCAATGAATGCCGGACCACACTCACTTTGTCTCTCTATCTATATGTCTCTCGATTGACCTCGCTTTCTCACACCGTACCTTCCACGCGTTGAAGCTACTACCTCTCCATCCCTCGCAAAGCCGGAGCTATTTACATTGCGAGGGGCACTCCAACCTTGGATTAATTTGTGTAGGCATTTATTCCGATCGGTTTAGATTATATTTTCGTAGCATTCGGCCCACAACTGCTCCAAACACCGTTGCAACCCACGCAACTCCCCTAGTTGATTTCCCTCTGGCTTGGTCATCGCTCTCTCGCACGTCCTTTCTCGCCTTCAACGTCGCACCATGGTATTATTGAAAAAACTATGTTGTTCTCTTTAATTATTATAAATAAGCTACCAAACTACACACCGATAGTCCACTTGGAATGGAACAAATTTCGACCCGCAAATTAAAGTGCTACAAACTACACACCGAGGGGCCCACATGTCATGAAACAAATTTGGACCCATATACAAATTAAAAAATAAAGGACGAGGATCGAACATGCGACCGGGCCTTCAAGCCGCACATCAATAGGCAACATACGTAGAATAGAAATGTTTGTTGTACCCCCTTTGTTCACATAATGTTTTTATATTACCACAGCCTAATTAATGGATAACATGTAATATTATTTTTAATACTATTCGCCTTCACTTACTGGTGGGTTCCATGTGTGCTCTCTCGCTCTCTCCTCCCCTTCTGCGTTTAGACGCACGGGCAAACAAGAAGAACTCGCGGGCGATGTTGCCGTTGACCATATCTAGACGCGTTCACAAGTCACGGCACCAATTTCACGTACTAGCAGCACTAGTCAGTGTGTACGTGCAATGCACGTTAATTTGGAAGTATATTAAGTGCATGCGGATATTAACTACTAGGATATTATTTGCGTGTTGTCATGTGATTAGCACTATTTTTGGCATGAAATTAACTGCACGCTAAACGTTTTGAGCGCTCGACATTGAAGCAGTCTAGGCCGTTGGATGACACGGAATACATGTGGCTTGATGACGTTTTATATTTAATTTGATATGGCTCTAGCAGAACATTCAATCGATCAAACCATACATTTCGTTCAGTCTAACTCCGACTTTAAATTATACGACGATCGATATAAAATAAACAGAAATGATAAACGTTTGGATTTTAAGCATGGCAATCCGAACGTTTTTCATGGCAAATTTAGATTAGGCGGCGGCGGCGGGGGCGTCTCGCGGTGGGAAGCGGCTCCTCTGCCGTGCTCTGTGTGTCATCGGGCCACTGACCAACGGCGACGGCGGCGTCTTGCGCTGTTGTTGGCATACTCCTGGACGTGGGCCTAGCTTCAAGGAAGGCCAAAATGTTCTGGACTTCGGAGCAAGTCAACTGGCGCGAGGAGGCGACTGGCGTTGGTGCAAGGAAGCGGTCGCCGGCGGCCATCCATGCCGCTGAGCGGGGCACGGGCACCCACGCGGGGACAGGCGCTGTCAACGGCGCGGCGGAGACATTCGTGTGCACGGGCGCCGGCACGGGCACGCACGTGAGTGCACGCGCAGGCGCATGCGCTGGCAGGTGCACGGGCACCGGCACGGGCGTGCGCGTCAGTGCACGCGCAGGCGCATGCGCAAACAGGTGCACGAACGCGTGAAAGTCGGCGGGGACCTTGTGGAACCCCGTGGGATCAAGCTCGGCGACAATGTGCGGCTCCCAGCCCATCAATGCCACGGGGATGGGCGCTGGCGCAGTCGGGGCGACGGGAGCCGGAACGGGAGCGGGGACAGGCGCGGCGTCTTCCCGCAAGGCCAGTTCAAGCTCGTCCCAAGCGCCTTATGTTCTTGAGACTCCGGCTAGGTGTCTTCCTCTGGAAACTGGAACACTAAGGGCAGACCATCGTGATGCGGCATGGCGTACGTTTAGGTCAGGCTAGTTGGAGGTAGACGACAGGAGAATCGGAGAGGAAGAGAAAGGATTGTAGCGATACCGGGTAGTGCGGGGTTGATTTTAACCTGCGGCGCCGGCGACATTAAAAGTGGGAGTAGTTGGGACGACGGTGGGCGGCGGAGCCTAGTCAAAGGGCTCGCCTCCCGGTGAGCCTGCACAGCGGTCTGCTCGCATGCCTCCCTGACAGCCGGCGCAGCGGTCTGCTCGCACGCCTCCCGTCGACTCACACGCTTGCTCAGACGGCACCTGCCGATGAGAAGCAGGGACTCGTGGCGGCACGTAAACGCCCACGGTTTCAATAGTGATAGCGTTCGCCTTAACGTGACAGGTCTTTGTTCCAAAATACCTTGGCTCTTCATTTGTGCAACTTGTCATAAGTAGCTTCTCTCAAATTGAAGAAAAGACTTACGATGTAATATTTGTGCCATATCACGTAACCATGCTTAGTTTCAAGAATTTATGCTCACTTTTGGATTTTCTGAAATTTAAGATCCAGGATTCGAAACAATATCATAACCTGCATCATGCAATAAATTTTCAAGCCGTACATCTGTCCTGTTGTATTTCTTAAGAAAGGATTTGGTCAAACATTTTGCTTAGTTAGACTTCAGACAAGTTATATATGCAGAGTAAAAGGATAATCCCTCCGTACCAGTGCATTGCCTGATATATTAACTCAAGTACTAGGCATGAACAAACGGGCTCAATTCTGTGCTCATCCCGGTGTAGTAGTAGTAGTACTAGGCAATGCAGTTGACGGGTGACCTTGACGAGCGGCGACCGAGGGAATTGAACCGTGCTCGGCACGGTAGGTAACGTTGTCTAGTTACTAAAGCAACCCTCCGTTGTTCATCGGTAGTCATTATGGACCGGGGACATGAGGGGAATTTCCTAGGGCTGGAATTCTGGCTGCCAGATATTTCGACTTGAAATGCTGAGGCTCGACTGGTTGGGGTTGCCTAATGTGCGTACCACGCACGCCACCGAAGGACACGAGCCCGGTTTTTTTTAGGATCAACACGAGCCAAGTTCTGGCTGGTACGCCGTTGGGTCCTACCATTCAAGAATACGAAAGGAACCTTTTAAATTGCCGAACAAATCTATGTGTATTACAATACCCGTATTTTCCTTGCAAATACTAATCTCAACGTGGTAATTGATTTATGACGAGTTGTTGAATTAGAGTGAGTTTGTGATATAGTGATCTCAACGTGGATTTCACATTTCATGGTATCCCTAGTAAGTTTTCCAATGCAAATTCAAATTTAAAAGATGAACAATATGGAGGTGAGAAAACTTTGTATGTATCAAGCATATGACCACACACACACACACAGAGACACACGCGCACGAACACAACAACAATCCAATAAGTATAGTGCACCTATTTTTCCAAACCATGCATGTATGACACGAATTCAAAAATACTCCTTCTATTCCTAAATATTATTCTTTTAGAGAGTTCAACAAGTGACTACATACGGAGCAAAATGAGTGAATCTAGACTCTAAAATATGTCTATATACATCCGTATGTGCCAGTCCATTTGAAGCCTCTAAAAAGACTAATATTTAGGAACGAAGGGAGTAAAATGTAAGACATCCATGGTCCTCAGTTCAATATTTAAAATGAACATGAAACTGAAACATGAATATTAAGTCTAGTACTATAGTACATGCAAATGTTGTGTTTAGGCGGAGCTATGATTGTCGGGGGTCAACCCCTCAACCTTAGATAAAATTGTGGAGCTCTGTTTAGGGTTGTTTAGATTATATTTGTCCCCACCCTCCCAACCACCGATTGGTTGTGCACCCCCCACCCCTCCTCCCCGGGAGAATATCATGTGCCCCCATACCTTAGATGCTATATGCCGATACGAGTTGCTTGGAGCTTGTAGATCTGAGATATAGCAGCTCACATGATGTGTCTTAATATTTTTGCAGGAAACCTTGATGAGTTTGAGCATTGCACACAATTTGTACAAAAACTACTTAGATGCCCTTTGATCCCATATCCAACGACCTCGAAGCTCGTATCACCGTAGCATCTAAGATGAAGGAGGACATCATATTCTCCTGTATGTAAGAATATCATGTGCTACCACACCTTAGATGCTTTGGTGATACAAGCTCTTCGGAGGCGTTGGATTTGTGACCCAACACCTCTCAGTGGTTCGAATGGTTTTTTGCAGAAAAGCCCCACAAGAGTTCGGCCACTGCTTACAAGCACAAAGATTGCTCAGATGCCATTGGATCTCAGATCAAACGACCTCCAAGCTCGTATCACCATAGCATCCAAGCTGCGATAGCACCTTATGTTTTCTCGCACGGGAGAGTATGAGGTGCTCCCGCACCGTAGATTCTATGGTGATACGAGTTCACTGAGATCTAACGGCCCACAGTAGGAGGTTTGAATGTTCTTGCAATATACGACTGATAAAGTTTGGGAAATGCGCAGAAAGTACAAGTACTACGCATGTGCCATCTGATCACTGATCATACGACCTAGATGCTCATATCACCGTAGCGGGTAATTAAGCACGGGGAGCACCTAATATGAGCACCGGGGAGCCGTTGGATCGAAGATGCAACGGCACACACGAGGCCTGAATGTTTTATTTGCAAAAAAAACCTTTGGAGAGTTTGGAAATTGCGCATAATTACAAAGACTACTCCCAAGCCATTGGATCTCACTTCCAACAGTGTAAAAACTCGTATCACCATAGTATCTAAGCTGCGGGGTGGATGTGATATTCTATGCCGCTGTCATTTTTGTTCGTAAACTTGCAAAATACATGTAACTCGTGCCGTTACTTGTCTAACCACGCAAAGTGTTTGTTCAAAAAAACCATCCTACACTGAAATATCAGAACAACACACGGGGGTCCCACTTGTCATTAATCAAATTTGGACCTAAAACTAACAAATCTGAAAGACGAGATTCGAACTGGCAACCTGGACTACAAAGCGTAAGTCGATAGCCTGAAAAAGCGAATGGTTGTTGGCTTTGTCCCATAACTTGATTTTATATAGTACTTGCGTTGAGTAGAGTAGAGGGAGTGCCTCGTCAACACGTGCATGATCGTTGTCTCACTTACTGGTGGGTCCCAGGTCTGCGATCTCAATCTCTCTTCTCTCCATCGTCTAACCTTTGCACGGGCACACACGAAGAGCGGCGCTAGCTTGCCGTGGTGTTATTACAACTAAAAAAAGCTTGGAAAATAGAAGAATCGCCTAGAACAAGAGACGTTGTGGCTGGTCGAGACGGAGCTAACCACATCTATCCTCCGTGCCACGTTTGCATGATGAAGCTGTGTGGCTAGTGGGGTATTTTCGACCGATTGGCTGGGTCCCGAGGTCGAACCATAGGTACTACGTCTGATACAGTATATTTTTACACGCACATTTTTCCTCCGTGCCGATACGTGGCACACCCTACCGCGCGGTTTCGGGGTCCTCCCGGGTGGTGCACGCATATATTCTTCCTGACGTGGGACGCCCTACCGCGCGTTTTCTGGGTCCTCCTCGGTCGTAGCGCCGAAGCAAGTAAATGAGTCGTCAAATCAAGAAAGACCACCTTTCCTGCCGAGTACATCAGTGAAGCACGGTGGCTAGCTAGTTGGGCTAGTTCGACTGATTAGCTAGGCCGCCGCCACATTTGTTTTTTCACCCCTTTTTTTATCTACTTGCCTTCAGGTAAATTTAAATATCCAACGCGGCATTGCTCTGGTGTTTGGGTGCGGCAGGATTTTTAATTTTTTGATTGACGGGAGCAGGTGCGGGAGGATTTTTAATTTTTTTTGATTGACAGGAGCAGGCGCGGCAGCAATTAGTCACGATGACTCCGCCTGTAAAAACCCACTGCTCCCTGATGTGAGAAGTCATCGACTGGTGTTTTACCGTGGTGAAAACCAAAAGATTCCCCGCTCCCTCCGCCTTCCCGTAGATTGCATTGCCTTTCAGCCATTTCGCCCCCTTTGGTTCCTCTCCCCATTGCTTCTACCTAGTGCCATGGCGGCGCAGCAGATCATGGAGTCCGAAGTGAGGCGCCTGACACAGGAGCTCCATGTCAAGGATGCAGAGCTCAGGGCCAAGGACATGGAGCTCCGTGAGCTCAAGGAGGAGAGGAGTGCCATGCTCCTCCGTTATGTGCGGGAGTTCACGGAGCTTCAAAAGCGGCAGGCGTCCACCACAAAGATGCTCAAGGCGTCGGCGGCGTTGCTGCAGAAAGCGGGAGATACGATAGGCTGTCAGGGGAGCCGGTTGGAGCGCGAGCGGGCCGATCGTGACGAGGTCCAGGATCGCCTCAGCCACTTGGTGAACCAAGTTGCCACGCACGTGTTGCGGCTGCGCGATGCCTACCGTCGTGCCAGCGCGATGACGCCGGCCGTCGGGCTAAACCCATTCGACCACCTGGTCGACTTCAATGAGCTACGGCTTCCTGACCTGGTCTCCTTCTTCACCTATATCTCCGAGGAGCTGAGCCGTCTCCGCGCGATGGTGGGGGCTGAGCTGGACAAGGAGGGGTTGCGGGCTGCCGTCGCCGTTGTCGGGCGAATCCTTTCAGGGCTCCGTCACCGGAATCCATTCGTGCCATTGGACATCGTCTTTGACGAGCTGGCTCCCGTCGACCGGGAGCGGGCTCTGCGGGCGGTTGCACCCTGCATCACCAACGTCGTGCGCCTTGAGAAGCAGAGGGACTTAGGTGGTGTTTAGGCGCCCTCTGCATGGGCTTGTCCATGTCTCGACGCAACATGACTGTTGGATCAAACTCAGACGGTGCAGATCAGTCACTGTAGCACAAAGCGTGTGGGTGTGTTTGGTTGCATTCTCATCTCAATATAGTTGTTTCCTCTTCGTGTATTTTTGTCAACCTACTAGTGTGGACTCATGCACCCTTCATGCACTCTGCCAAACACCCAAAAGTGGGTCGAGAAGGGAACTTTTTCTCCCATCCCGTGCACCCTTCATACACCCTGCCTAACACTATTCGTGCTTCATGGTTCATGTTTCGTGGAGTACTGTAGCACCGTACTCTCCGTGCGCTGTGGACCTAGTTCTGTTAACATTGATCTCACCGTTCATTCTCGACCGGACAGTCGAAAAAGTGGTACTATGTTACATATAGGAGTAGTTGACATGCGCACAACATCATTTGTTATCCTCATATCTTACTACACTAGCAACAAGATTGTGTAGTACAGACGTATGAACCACTGCACATGCCTAGTAGTAGGAGCACTGTGTATGTTCAAGTGGCTGCCATGTTTCGCACTCCTCCGTCGTAAGAGTGGAAACGCTTGCTGTAATCATTTTTTCTTCAAAAAAAACAGTGGACACGCTCTACCGTGCGGATCCTCCTCCAGCCATGCACTAAATTACTCACTTTCGCCGACGTGTAGGATAGCTAGCACCTGGGTCCACCAGCCATGCACTAAATTACTCCGTAGTAGAGTGACGGTAGACTACCCCGATCGAACCGCCGCAGTAATGCCCAATGAGCCGTCAAATCACAAAACCCCCTCCTTTCCAGCAGTAAGTTGGACGGACGAAGCAACCATCATTTCACTCTTCTCTCTCAGCTTCCTCTCTTGAAGAAAACCCCCACTCGCTTCGCTTCTCCCTCATCTCGTTCCTCCTTTCACTCTTCTCTCTCAGCTTCCTCTCTTGGATGGACGGCGGAGCACCGGCCGACGTGATATCTATGGCTCTGGCCAAAACCGTCGAGGCTCATGGTACGAAGAAGCGCAAGCACCCCGCCGAGACTACCGCAGACAAGCTCAAAGCCATCGCCCTGTCCAAGCCCCCCTCTCTGGGATCCCTCATTAAGCAAGTCCAGGTAATGTCTCTTGTTGACGATCTTTTTCTCGATCTTGATCGTGTTTTTTCATCTAACACGCAGTACTAGTACTGGTAGTACAACTTTCTGGGTGATCTTGCATGTGATTTTAGTGTGCCAAATGACGGTTCTAAATTCCTCTTTTGACCAAAACATGCGAGAGGTTGACACTGATTTCTTATAGATTACTTTCAACTACTCCCTCTGTCCCAAATTTCTTGTCTTAGATTTGTCTAGATACGGATGTATCTAATACTAAAATGTGACTTGATACATCCGTATCTAGACAAATCTAAGACAAGAATTTTGGGACGGAGGGAGTACTTTATGAACATCAATGCTACCTTTTAAGAGGGTATATTTGCCTCAGTAACTTGTGTTATGGATATTGCATGTAATCCCTCTGCTCTCATACCTTTGAAGACATGTTCTAGTGTCTTTCTTCACTCATTTCTGTGCGTATATGTAGTCATATATGGAGTATAATATCGAAAATCATCTTATATTTCTGAACGGAGGTAGTAATAAAATATGGTTTCTGTTTGAATTAGAACCAGGTCCGCGGTGGAGATGAAGTTCTCAAAGTCATGTCGTGTGAACTGGAAGACCTAATGATGAGTTCTACTACTGAACTATCCAGCTGATGTGTCCTTGTCGCCACGTGTCCTGAACTAGTGTTTTCCTGTAGCATTGTTGTCAGGCGTGTTCTCGAGGCTGTACTTGACCACAACAATTTCCTGGCTGTGCCTTCGATTACGAAGGGTGTGGTTCTTGTAAAGCTTCCCAACAAATCTAATGCGGCATGTCTTCATCATCATGTTTATGAGTGGAAAGACCACTCTGTTAGGTTCTCCAAGGTTGACAAGATGGTGATGGTGCATGTAGACATCTCACACGAAGTCCATGGCCTAGTCAGTTATGCGGGGTTCATCCCGTAGGTCGGTGGCAAGAAATAGTCTGCAGAGTTTAGTTAGTGCAACTTTGCTTGTCTGTAGTAAGTACTATTGTTCAGTACTTGATTTGTGTTTGTGAACACTGTATTGTTTATTAGTACTGCCGCTTTTGGTGTGTGAACGGTCTATGTTAATGTCTACGTTAATGTCTGTCCACTCAATTCAGTCTATATATTTTGAAGTATCCAGATCATATTTTTTGTGAGGACGGTTTATCAATTATGGTTACACTCCAATATCTGTATGCATTGTAGGGTTTATCGCACCCACCAGGATTTCCAGTCCCATGGATGTTCGGTCCATACGATTTGTCACGACCTTTGGACTGTCCTGCTTGTGGGAGTAGGCGGGGCCCCTGCATGCCACGCGTAGTTGGATGATCAATCTTCTGTTTAGTACTTCAACATAGTGATTTCCTGGTAAGGATTCACTCGTGTCACATCAAGTAAATCTTATTGATTTACTGTCTAAATCTTATTGATTTAATGTCATGTTTTCTTTCTTTTCCTGCAATTTTACGATGCAGGTTTTGCCATGTGACATTCATCACAGAATAAACCGTTTGGTTTGCTCTACGATGGCTATTTTTGCAGGTTTCACTTCTTATGTCGTGTCAGTAACGAAGGCACTGTCCATCACTTATATTACTGGAAAAAATTGGATCAGTCTGTTGTCTGAGTACAAGCTGAATCCCTATGATGAACTGCAGTTTGGTTTAACAAAAATGCCACAATTAGTCCTTCTCACGTTTAAAAGAAATGAAGAAAAAAACTGGATCACGGTCACGGATCCTAGTCAAGTTAGAAAGCTGATCATAGCAGACAGACACGATTGCCGCTGTCTCGCACAGATCAAGCACCGGCAGTTGCTCTAGCACTGACAGCGGCAGCAGCTCAATCTGATCCAGCTGAGGATTGGGCACCGACCGCGTCAGCGGATCAGTCTGATCTACCGGAGGATCGGGCATCGACACCGGCACCAGCTCTACAAGGAGCACCATCTCCGGCAGCGGCGGCGGCTTCGGCACCTGCATCAACACTTGCACTTGCATCTGCTTCGGCCCATGCAGTTGCACCGGCAACAGACTGGGCTGTAGTTCGCACTTCATATACCAAAGTCCTTACAAAAACCGACATGTCCACCTTCTTAGTAAGCATTGGCCGCCCAAGTGCTTCGTTCTTTTTTCTTTCCATGTTGTTTCACATGATTCACTGTGTTGATCTAACTGTTTGGGTATGTCTTCTTGTTTGCAAACAGAGAATTCCTAGAGCAACGAGGGAGTCATTCAACAATCCGGGCGACCGCGGCCAAGTTTCTCTTACCATGCGCAGCCTTGGTGTGAATGAACCTGCTCAATATACCGTAAGTACAAAGGATGGTCGCATGATGATTGATTCTAAAGGATGGTCAAGGTTCAAATCTAAATCATATCTTGCGGTAGGGGATGATGTCAAAATCGAACTTTCTCGGCAAGGAGAGCTGGTCCAAATCAACTTTGAAATTCTTCAGTAGCAGCACGCAACTGCCGAACTGATCTATCCTCCGAGAGATTTTGATGTAATAATCTGGCATGGTGAAACAAGTGTCCTCTGTGTATAAGTAGTACGACAGTATTATTTATCACATGGTATATCGTTGATAGAATTGCAACTCTGATTGCTGGTTAGGAACTGTCGTTCGATTTCATTCCAACAGCTGCCGTGATTTATTCAATTTTGTGTATTCGCCTTGCGACAACATCTAAAACCAGCGCTGTACCGATCGCTTGCAATATGAAAAGCACTGAGGTAGAACACATGGGCCCCCAAACATGCAGGGTTGGCCTGCGGCCCAAAGTCCAGAACCGTGAGCCTATCTGAGTATTATATTCTCAGCTGAACCCCCATAATGCCCGTGCATTGCAGAGGGAGTATATTTCTCGGCAAGGTGAGCCTGTGATATAAAAGATTTGTATATTTCTTTACAGAGGGAGTATCTCTCTATCAAAAAATATATTTATGTGTAACTAGTTACTCCTGTCTTTCTACTTCCTTTCGCTGATATGTGGGGCAACCGGCAACGGGGTCCACGTGCCATATGCACAAATTAGAGTGCACAACTTCACGGTAGACACACCCCGATCGTAGCGCCGCAGTAATGCCCAATGAGCCGTCAAATCACAACCCCCCTTTCCAGCTTTAGCAGTAAGCTGGACGGACGAAGTGGCAATATTTCACTGGGCCTGAATCCCCTTCTCCATCGTCTGCTTTTTCAGAGAAAAGCATCTCTCGGCGATTGCATAGGGTTTTCTCATGGAGAACCAGGTACGAATTCTTCATCCATCCCCGATAAATCCAAGTCCCTTGGTCGCGGGTAATCCTAGGATGGCAGCCGCCGCCGTTGATGCATTTTTCTTCCTACTGAATCTAGTGTGTTTCATTTGCAGTGCCCAAAGTGCGAGTACCCTACAGGTTTCTGCGCCCTCGGCGAGACGCCACACTTGTTCCTTCTCATCCTAACACGGCATTTTGAAACGCGCACAGTATGTTCCTAGAATCCTCTTTTCTATCCGGGAGGGTGGGGTTTTTTTGAACATGCTGTGTTCTCATATTATTTTTCCTGCAGTGTATTATTTGCTCTGCCAGAACACATGTACTCAAGATGCTCGGCCTTGCCATAACTGAATACACTAGTTTAATGGTCGCAGTGAAGACAAGCCATGGATATAAGTTCCGAGTTGGGTTCATGGACCAAGAAGATCGCCGCTTTTTTTATGGCCGAACTTGGATAAACTTTCTCAAGTGTTACGGACTGAAAGTTGGCGCACGAATGTTGATGGAAATAGCAGAACCTGGTCTCATCTTCACTGCGATCTTCCACCCCGACGTCGTTCCAATTGTTCATCCATGTTAGTTTTGTATCTGGTTCTTGCTTGTTGCCTCGATTACTTCTTAATCCACCTATTCTGTCTAACTAATCACAATTTAACTTTAGAAGTAGCAACGAATCTCTCACGAAAATGCTACTTCTAACTAATATTTTCTTATAATTGGTGGCCCGTGTAGGTTTTTTCAGAGTTAAGCAGTCTGCTCGTTTGTTACTCTGTAATAACTCGGCTGTTACTAATGGCACTGATGTTGACTGGATCGACATCCACAAGTTCCTACACTTTATTGATCGTCTTGAGGTCCTTGTGGGGCGTTTCAATGGTGGAAGGCCACGTGGGATATGTGTGCCACTGCTGCACTCGTTGAACAGGTCTAACTGTGTCGACAAACTTATGGTACGAGCTGTTTTCTGTTATATATGTTGTTCATAAACTATTGCTTATACACAGTTTTACAGCTGTGATCTTCTTGAAACAGGAACTGCCGAGTTCTATTGTTCCTATACAGATGCCTGACAATGGTCGGGTCAGACTTGCGCTTGGTCACAACATGATGTTTATGTCGACCTACTCAATTCCCCTTGGAGGTGAAAAGATACTTATTCATGGGTGGTCTCAAATAATGAAGGCCCGTCCATCTTGGAGAATAGGACAGAAGATTATGTTCATGCTTTTCCATGGCTCTAAAGCGAATATCCTATTTATTGACCACGTTGCTTTCAGCTTTGGTTGTTAAGTGCCCCTGCTGGTTTCAGTTAAGGTTGTTAAGTACTCCTGCTGCTTTTACAGTCTGTCGTGTTTCTTCAGTCCTGTCTTCCTCTAGCCACCAAAACCAAACCAGCACCGGCGGGGCCGCCTGCTTCCTCCTCCCACGGCTGGCTGCGCCTCAGCGCACGCATCGCCGCCCCACCGTCTCCTAAATCGTTAACACCGACGTCCTCCGCGCGCTTTGGTGCGCTCGCCGCGGCGCCGCCCTCTCGCGTTGTCAACATGGTCAACAAACAACAGGAATCGGCAGAAGTACGTGGAGAGGATGACAGTAGGGGCCCACCACGTCAGCGTATGGAAAAATAAAATGCTTCCTCCTAGTGTTTTCCTGACATCTGGGACCCACGACATTGTGAGAGTATATAGTCAAGAGACAAGAGAACAGCACAAGATCGGCCGACACCTGGGACGAAGCTACTCAAGCAGTATTATTTTTTGTTTGGTATTGTTGAGACGGAGCAGGGTTTGAACTGGGTTGTGGCCCGTCTAGCCCAGGCTTATATTTTATGTTCACCATGTGACCAGCCCCACTATTTTTTCTTTGTGAAAATGAGCCCAGTTTATTTTTTCTGAAGAATACCCAATCCAGGCCTACTTATTTTTCTACGCCCTGATGGGTTGCAACTCTTTCAAGACGCCTGCGAATCTTGAAAGTAATATGAAATGGGTTGTAAATATAAAAACAGATGACAAATTGGCAATTACTTTATAATTTCTGAATTTTTTCACATTTTCGTATTCCTATTTCACTGGGCATTAACCTAATTTAAATATATCTTCAAAGTACTTTAAATCTGGCTCGACATTTCGGTATTAAAAATAGTTTGGAACCCACAGAAATATGCCAAATTCGCCCTGGCCAACCAAAAAAATGACTGCAATAAATTGCATAAGAAGTTGCCATGAGCTATATATAAATTATTAAAAGAAAGAGGGAGTGGTCAGACTTGTGGGCCTGTTTAGTTGACACGTATGCAAGATTTTTTTAGTTATTATATACGTCAACAAACGATTCTAGCACACGTAACCGTTGGATGTCAATCCAACGGCCCTCGTGTTTCTTCAATCTCTGATCTTCTTGCTCCAGCCGCCAAAGCAGCGCCGGCGGGACCGCCTACTCCCGCCTCCCGTGGCTGGCTGTGCTGCCACGCAGGCCTCAGCGCCCCCTACTACTCCCACCGCTGGCCAGGGCATCCCTCTACTCACCCACACCCCCTGTTATTCTGCGGCGACGGCAGCCTCACATCGCAGCCGAACCGGTGAACCCTCGTACTCCTCTCCGCGCGGGCTTCCACTGCCGCGTCTTCCCCGGCTCCGCGTCGTCCCCTTCCTAGGCCTCGCCGTTGTCCACCGTCGTGGTGCTCTCGGCGCGGCGTGGTCAATGTGGACAACGACCGACTTCCATCGGAAGAGTACTGTACGTGGAAAGGCTGAAAGTTGGGTCCATGGTAGCCGCAAGGAAGTGCCTCCTTATTAAGCGGAAAATAATTATTCCTCCACCTGACAGCAGGGACCCACCGGATGGGCCACCAGTATTTCATGAAAAAAATGTGTCCCCCTGACTGCTGGGACCCACAGGACGGGCCACCGTATTTCATGAAAAAAACGTTCCCCCCGCTATCAGCTCGGACCCACCGGAAGTGCCTCCTTATTACGCACAAAAAAATGAATACCCCCTACTAGCTAGGACCCACCTTGGTGGGAGGCTGACTTGTGGGCCTACTAAGTTGAGTGGGACGGAGGCCTTTGTCAACTTTAGTCAATATATGAACGATTCTAGCTCCAGTGACCGTACAATGTCCATCCAACGGCCATAGTGCTTCTTCAACCTCTGGTCTTCTTGCTCCAGCCGCCCAAAGCAGCGCCGGCCGTGCCGCCTGCTCCTGCCGCCCGTGGCCGGCTGTGATGCCGCGGAGGCCTCACCGCCCCCTACTACTCCCACCGTTGGCCAGGCCATCCCTCTACGCACCCACACCCCCTGTTATCTGCGGCGACGGCAGCCTCACACCGCAGCCGAACGAGTGAACACTCATACTCCTCTACGCGTGGGCATCCACTGCCACGTCTTCCCCGGCTCCGCGTCGTCCCCTTCCTAGGCCTCACCGTCGTCCACCGCCCTGGTGCTCTCGGTGCGGCGTGGTCAACATGGTCAAGGAATGGCTTCCATCGGACGTGGACTGTACGTGGAGAGGCTAACAGCTGGGTCCACGGCCGCAGCAAGGAAGTGCCTCCTTATTACGCGCAAAATAATTATTCCTCCACCTAACAGCGGGGACCCACCGGACGGGCCATCGTATTTCGCGAAAAAACATTTCCCCCTGACTGCTGGGACCCACCAGCTACATCTTCGCACGCAAGGAAGTGCGTCCAAAAAAAACTGATTCGCCCCCCTGACTGCTGGGACCCACCAGCTACATCTTCGCACGCAAGGAAGTGCGTCCGGGAAAAAAAACAAAACGTTTCCCCCCTGACTGCTGGGACCCAGCAGCTACACCTTCGCACGCAAGGAAGTGCGTCCGGGCAAAAAACAAAATGATTCGCCCCCCTGACTGCTGGGACCCACCAGCTACATCTTCGCAGGCAAGGAAGTGCCTGACAGTCGGGACCCACCTGGTCGAAGCGTACGTAGCGTTGTCATTCTGGTCGCGAACGTGTACGTACATCTATACTGGTCGATGTAGAGGCGCGCACGTGTCGTAGTAGAGGCGCGTACGTGTCGTAGTAGAGGCGCGCACGTAGCATGTACACATACGTACAGCGGCCAGGGTGCAAGAAAGAAAATACGGCCACATACGTACATACGGGCAGGGTCTCGAACACCTACTCGCGCATACGTACGTCCAGGGCTTGTGTACATGGCTGGGTTGGAACGGAGAAACAGCGTCATCGTCGTGTTCATGGGGAGGCAACGGAATGCGTCGTGTTCATGAGGAGGCAACGAAATGCGTCGTGTTCATCGGGAGGCAGCGGAATGCGTCGTGTTCATCGGGAGGCAACGGAACGCGTGGGAGCCAACCGGCTGGGTCGGAACGGAATGCGTGGTCGTGTTCATCGGGAGCGCTTGGACGGAACAGGCGATGGAAACAAGGCCTGCCGTACCGCAAAACGGAGGAAACGGCCTTGTGTTCGACCGACTACGTTCGAAACGGGATCCTGTTCATCGGGAGGGGTCTAGCGTACCGCAAAACGGAGGAAACGGACCTCCTACGATCGAAACGGGGGTCCTGTTGATCGGGAGGAGTGTGGCGTACCGCAAAACGGAGGAAACGGACTTGCGTTGGAGCGCTACGGTCGAAATGGGGGTCCTATTGATCGGGAGGGGTGTGGCGTACCGCAAAACGGGACTCCACGGGATACTGTTCATCTCCACCGTCGACCTCCTCCAGCCTCCACGGGCTCCTGTTCATCCAGCCTCCACCGCGCGCTACTCCACCGGCTACTGTTCAACCACCCCTCCACCGTCTACTGTTCATCCAGCCCTCCACACCACGGGGTCCTATTCAACCACCCCTCCACGGGCACCCCTCCACCGTCTATTGTTCATCCAGCCCTCCACACCACGGGGTCCTGTTCAACCACCCCTCCACGGGCACCCCTCCACCGTCTATTGTTCATCCAGCCCTCCACACCACGGGGTCCTGTTCAACCACCCCTCCACGGGCACCCCTCCACCGTCTACTGTTCATCCAGCCCTCCACCCCCACCGGGAACTGTTCATCCAAACCCCCCAGCAACGCTCACTGTTCATCCAGAGGCAGCACCGATCGGCTTCAATTAGCAGCAGTAGCGAAGGAATCGCTCGATCGGGTTCAGTTAACAGCCATCGATCAATTGCTCGGGTTCAGTAACGCGTAGCCTGCAGTGCAATCGCTCGGGTTCAGTTAGAGCCCAACGCCTCGCTTGGGTTCAGTTAGAGCCAACGCCTCGCACACACGCGCGTACGTGTATGAGAGAAACGCGCATCGCTCGGCCCCCGACCTCCCACCGTAACTGGGAACTCCCCGAAATTTTCCTCCCCCTCGCTTCTACCACGGTTTTTTCCGTCATGGACGGCCCAAAGAATGTCATCCAGCTGCGTCTCCGGCCCGCCCAGGACGAAAAGCCCATTTTCTGTCATGATTTTTTGTCATAGAAGTAGGAGCCCACCACATCTATGATGATACCGGGTTTTGTCACAATTATCGTCATAGAAGTGTCATATGTATGACAGAAAAAAATCCGTTCGGCCCAAAATGTCACGGATGTGTCTTTTTTTTTGTAGTGTTACCTACGCATCAAAACCACAACGATTTTTCGTCAAGTGTGTTGTTTTAACCTTCAACAAGGACCGGGCATAGTCACACTCGATTCAACTAAAGTTGGAGAAACAGACACCCACTAGCCACCTGTGTGCAAAGCACGGCGGTAGAACCAGTCTCATGAACGCGGTCATGTAATGTATGTCTAGGCCGCTTCATCCAACAATACCGCCGAATCAAAGTATGACATGCTGGTAAGCAGTATGACTATTATCGCCCACAACTCTTTGTGTTCTACTCGTGCATATAACATCTACGCATAGACCTGGCTTGGATGCCACTGTTGGGGAACGTAGTATTTCAAAAAAATTCCTACGAACACCCAAGATCTATCTAGGAGAAGCATAGCAACGAGCGGGGAGAGTGTGTCCACGTACCCTCGTAGACCGAAAGCGGAAGCGTTTAGTAACGCGGTTGATGTAGTCGAACATCTTCGCGATCCAACTGATCCAAGTACCGGACACACGGCACCTCCGCGATCAGCACACGTTCAGCTCGGTGATGTCCCTCGAACTTTTGATCCAGTTGAGGCCGAGGGAGAGTTCCGTCAGCACGACGGCGTGGTGACGGTGATGATGAAGTTACCGGTGGAGGGCTTCGCCTAAGCACTACGACGATATGACCGAGGTGTATAACTGTGGAGGGGGCACCGAACACGGCTAAAAGATCAACTTGTGTGTCTATGGGGTGCCCCCTCCCCCGTATATAAAGGAGGGAGGGAGGAGGCAGGGCAACCCCTAGAGGCGCGCCCCAAAGAGAGGAGTCCTTCTAGGACTCCAAGTCCTAGTAGGATTCCACTTTGGTGGAAATGGGAAGAAGGAAGGAGAGGGAGAGGGAGAGGGAGAGGGAGAGGGAAAGAGGGGCCGCGCCCCCTTCCCCTAGTCCTATTCGGACTTCCCTTGGGGGCGCGCGTTGATGACCCACAAGTGTAGGGGATCTATCGTAGTCCTTTCGATAAGTAAGAGTGTCGAACCCAACGAGGATCAGAAGGAAATGACAAGCGGTTTTCAATAAGGTATTCTCTGCAAGCACTGAAATTATCGGTAAAAGATAGTTTTTTGATAAGGTAATTTGTAACGGGTAACAAGTAACAAGTAACGGGTAACAGATAGTAACGGGTATCCAAATAAGGTGCAGCAACATGGCCCAATCCATTTTGTAGCAAAGGACAAGCCTGGACAAACTCTTATATGAAGGAAAACGCTCCCGAGGACACATGGGAATTATCTGTTGGGGAACGTAGTAATTTCAAAAAAATTCCTACGCACACGCAAGATCATGGTGATGCATAGCAACGAGAGGGGAGAGTGTTGTCCACGTACCCTCGTAGATTGACAGCAGAAGCGTTATCACAACGCGGTTGATGTAGTCGTACGTCTTCACGATCCGACCGATCAAGTACCGAACGCACGGCACCTCCGAGTTCAGCACACGTTCAGCTCGATGACGTCCCTCGAACTGCGATCCAGCCGAGTGTTGAGGGAGAGTTTCGTCAGCACGACGGCGTGATGACGATGATGATGTTCCACCGACGCAGGGCTTCGCCTAAGCTCCGCGACGGTATTATCGAGGTGTAATATGGTGGAGGGGGGCACCGCACACGGCTAAAATATCGTATATCAAGTGTGTATAGAGGTGCCCCCCTGCCCCCGTATATAAAGGAGCAAGGGGGAGGCCGGCTGCCCTAGGCGCGCCAAGGAGAGGGGGGAGTCCTCCTCCTAGTAGGAGTAGGACTCCCCTTTCCTAGTCCAACTAGGAAAAGAGGGGGGGAAGGAAAGAGAGGGAGAGGGAGAGGGAAAGAGGGGCTGCGCCCCCCTCTCCTAGTCCAACTAGGATTCCTCATGGGAGGGGGCGCGCCACCTCCTGGCTGCTGCCCTCTCTCTCCCCTCAAGGCCCACTAAGGCCCAATACTTCCCCGGGGGGTTCCGGTAACCCTCCGGCACTCCGGTTTAATCCGAAACTTCTCCGGAACACTTCCGGTGTCCGAATATAGTCGTCCAATATATCAATCTTTATGTCTCGACCATTTCGAGACTCCTCGTCATGTCCGTGATCACATCCGGGACTCCGAACAACCTTCGGTACTCAAAACATATAAACTCATAATATAACTGTCATCGTAACGTTAAGCGTGCGGACCCTACGGGTTCGAGAACTATGTAGACATGACCGAGACACGTCTCCGGTCAATAACCAATAGCGGGACCTGGATGCCCATATTGGCTCCTACATATTCTACGAAGATGTTTATCGGTCAGACCGCATAACAACATACGTTTGTTCCCTTTGTCATCGGTATGTTACTTGCCCGAGATTCGATCGTCGGTATCTCGATACCTAGTTCAATCTCGTTACCGGCAAGTCTCTTTACTCGTTCCGTGATACATCATCTCGCAACAAACTCATTAGTTGCAATGCTTGCAAGGCTTAAGTGATGTGCATTACCGAGAGGGCCCAGAGATACCTCTCCGACAATCGGAGTGACAAATCCTAATCTCGAAATACGCCAACCCAACAAGTACCTTCGGAGACACCTGTAGAGTACCTTTATAATCACCTAGTTACGTTGTGACGTTTGGTAGCACACAAAGTGTTCCTCCGGTAAACGGGAGTTGCATAATCTCATAGTCATAGGAACATGTATAAGTCATGAAGAAAGCAATAACAACATACTAAACGATCGAGTGCTAAGCTAACGGAATGGGTCAAGTCAATCACGTCATTCTCCTAATGAGGTGATCCCGTTAATCAAATGAAAACTCATGTCTATGGCTAGGAAACATAACCATCTTCGATTAACGAGCTAGTCAAGTAGAGGCATACTAGTGACATTCTGTTTGTCTATATATTCACACATGTATTATGTTTCCGGTTAATACAATTCTAGCATGAATAATAAACATTTATCATGATATAAGGAAATAAATAATACTTTATTATTACCTCTAGGGCATATTTCCTTCAGTCTCCCACTTGCACTAGAGTCAATAATCTAGTTCACATCGCCATGTGATTTAACATTAATAATTCACATCACCATGTGATTAACACCCATAGTTCACATCTCTATGTGACCAACACTCAAAGGGTTTACTAGTCAATAATCTAGTTCACATCGCTATGTGATTAACACCCAAAGAGTACTAAGGTGTGATCATGTTTTGATTGTGAGATAATTTTAGTCAACGGGTGTGTCACATTCAGATCCGTAAGTATTTTGCAAATTTCTATGTCTACAATGCTCTGCACGGAGCTACTCTAGCTAATTGCTTCCACTTTCAATATCTATCTAGACCAAGACTTAGAGTCATCTAGATTTAGTGTCAAAACTTGCATCGACGTAACCCTTTACGACGAACCTTTTGTCACTTCCATAATCGAGAAACATATCCTTATTCCACTAAGGATAATTTTGACCGTTGTCCAGTGATCTACTCCTAGATCACTATTGTACTCCCTTGCCAAAATCAGTGTAGCGTATACAATAGATCTGGTACACAGCATGGCATACTTTATAGAACCTATGGCCAAGGCATAGGGAATGACTTTCATTCTCTTTCTACCTTTTGCCGTGGTCGGGCTTTGAGTCTTTACTCAATTTCACACCTTGTAACACAGGTAAGAACTCTTTCTTTGACTGTTCTATTTTGAACTACTTCAAAATCTTGTTAAGGTATGTACTCATTGAAAAACTTATCAAGCGTCTTCATCTATCTCTATAGATCTTGATGCTCAATATGTAAGCAGCTTCACCGAGGTCTATCTTTGAAAAACTCCTTTCAAACACTCCTTTATGCTTTGCAGAATAATTCTACATTATTTCTGATTAACACTATGTCATTCACATATACTTATCAGAAATGCTGTAGTGCTCCCACTCACTTTCTTGTAAATACAGGCTTCACCACAAGTCTGTATAAAACTATATCCTTTGATCAACTTATCAAAGCGTATATTCCAATTCCGAGATGCTTGCACCAGTCCATAGATGGATCGCTGGAGCTTGCACACTTTGTTAGCTCCCTTTGGATCGACAAAACCTTCTGGTTGCATCATATACAACTCTTCTTCCAGAAATCCATTCAGGAATGCAGTTTTGACATCCATTTGCCAAATTTCATAATCATAAAATGCGGCAATTGCTAACATGATTCGGACAGACTTAAGCATCGCTACGGGTGAGAAGGTCTCATCGTAGTCAATCCCTTGAACTTGTCGAAAACCTTTCGCAACAAGTCGAGCTTTATAGAGAGTAACATTACCATCAGCGTCAGTCTTCTTCTTGAAGATCCATTTATTTTCAATGGCTTGCCGATCATCGGGCAAGTCAACCAAAGTCCATACTTTGTTCTTCATACATGGATCTCATCTCAGATTTCATGGCCTCAAGCCATTTCCCGGAATTTGGGCTCATCATCGCTTCCTCATAGTTCGTAGGTTCGTCATGGTCAAATAACATGACCTCCAGAACAGGATTACCGTACCACTCTGGTGTGGATCTCACTCTGGTTTACCTACGAGATTTGGTAGTAACTTGATCTGAAGTTACATTATCATCATCATTAACTTCCTCACTAATTGGTGTAGGAGTCACAGGAACAGATTTCTGTGATGAACTACTTTCCAATAAGGGAGTAGGTACAGTTACCTCATCAAGTTCTACTTTCCTCCCACTCACTTCTTTCGAGAGAAACTCCTTCTCTAGAAAGGATCCATTTTTAGCAACGAATGTCTTGCCTTCGGATCTGTGATAGAAGGTGTACTCAACTGTCTCCTTTGGGTATCCTATGAAGACACATTTCTCCGATTTGGGTTTGAGCTTATCAGGATGAAACTTTTTCACATAAGCATCGCAACCCCAAAATTTTAAGAAACGACAACTTTGGTTTCTTGCTAAACCTCAGTTCATAAGGCGTCGTCTCAACGGATTTTGATGGTACCCTATTTAACGTGAATGCAGCTGTCTCTAATGCATAACCCCAAAACGATAGTGGTAGATCGGTAAGATACATCATATATCGCACCATATCTAATAAAGTACGATTACGATGTTCGGACACACCATTACACCATGGTGTTCCAGGTGGCGTGAGTAGTGAAACTATTTCACATTGTTTTAACTGAATGCCAAACTCGTAACTCAAATACTCTTCTCTACGATCAGATCGTAGAAACTTTATTTTTCTTGTTACGATGATTTTCCACTTCACTCTGAAATTATATGAACTTTTCAAATGTTTCAGACTTATGTTTCATTAAGTAGATATACCCATATCTGCTCAAATCATCTGTGAAGGTGAGAAAATAACGATATCCGCCACGAGCCTCAATATTCATTGGACCACATACATCTGTATGTATGACTTCCAACAAATCTGTTGCTCTCTCCATAGTTCCGGAGAACGGCGTTTTAGTCATCTTGCCCATGAGGCACGGTTCGCAAGTATCAAGTGATTCATAATCAAGTGATTCCAAAATCCCATCAGTATGGAGTTTCTTCATGCGCTTTACACCAATATGACCTAAACGGTAGTGCCACAAATAATTTGCACTATCATTATTAACTTTGCATCTTTTGGCTTCAATATTATGATTATGTGTATCACTACGATCGAGATCCAACAAACCATTTTCGTTGGTGTGTATGACCATACAAGGTTTTTATTCATGTAAACAGAACAACAATTGTTCTCTAACTTAAATGAATAACCGTATTGCAATAAACATGATCAAATCATATTCATGCTCAACGCAAACACCAAATAACACTTATTTAGTTTCAACACTAATCCCGAAAGTATAGGGAGTGTGCGATGATGATCATATCAATCTTGGAACTACTTCCAACACACATCGTCACCTCTCCTTTTACTAGTCTCTGTTTATTCTGCAACTCCCGTTTCGAGTTACTACTCTTAGCAACTGAACCAGTATCAAATACCGAGGGGTTGCTATAAACACTAGTAAAGTACACATCAATAACATGTATATCCAATATACCTTTGTTCACTTTGCCATCCTTCTTATCCACCAAATAGTTGGGGTAGTTCCGCTTCCAGTGACCAGTCCCTTTGCAGTAGAAGCACTTAGTCTCAGGCTTAGGACCAGACTTAGGCTTCTTCACTTGAGCAGCAACTTGCTTGCCGTTCTTCTTGAAGTTCCCCTTCTATCCCTTTGCCCTTTTCTTGAAACTAGTGGTCTTGTTAACCATCAACACTTGATGCTCTTTCTTGATTTCAACCTTCGTCGATTTCAGCATCGCGAAGAGCTTGGGAATTACTTTCGTCATCCCTTACATACTATAGTTCATCACGAAGTTCTACTAACTTGGTGATGGTGACTAGAGAATTCTGTCAATCACTATTTTATCTGGAAGATTAACTCCCACTTGATTCAAGCGATTGTAGTATCCAGATAATCTGAGCACATGCTCACTAGTTGAGTGATTCTCCTCCATCTTTTAGCTATAGAACTTGTTGGAGACTTCATATCTCTCAACTCGGGTATTTGCTTGAAATATTAACTTCAACTCCTGGAACATCTCATATGGTCCATGACGTTCAAAACGTCTTTGAAGTCCCGATTCTAAGCCGTTAAGCATGGTGCACTAAACTATCAAGTAGTCATCATATTGAGCTAGCCAAACATTCATAACGTCTGCATCTACTCCTGCAATAGGTCTGTCACCTAGCGGTGCATCAAGGACATAATTTTTGTGTGCAGCAATGAGGATAATCCTCAGATCACGGATCCAATCCGCATCTTTGCTACTAACATCTTTCAACATAATTTTTCTTTAGGAACATATCAAAAATAAACACAGGGAAGCAACAACGCGAGCTATTGATCTATAACATAATTTGCAAAATACTATCAGGACTAAGTTCATGATAAATTTAAGTTCAATTAATCATATTACTAAAGAACTCCCACTTAGATAGACATCCCTCTAATCCTCTAAGTGATCACGTGATCCATATCAACTAAACCATGTCCGATCATCACGTGAGATGGAGTAGTTTCAACGGTGAACATCACTATGTTGATCATATCTACTATATGATTCACGCTCGACCTTTCGGTCTCCGTGTTCCGAGGCCATATCTGTTATATGCTAGGCTCGTCAAGTTTAACCAGAGTATTCCGCGTGTGCAACTATTTTGCACCCGTTGTATTTGAACGTAGAGCCTATCACACCCGATCATCACGTGGTGTCTTAGCACGAAGAACTTTCGCAACGGTGCATACTCAGGGAGAACACTTATACTTTGATAATTTAATGAAGGATCATCTTATAATGCTACCGTCAAACAAAGCAAGATAAGATGCATAAAAGATAAACATCACATGCAATCAATATAAGTGATATGATATGGCCATCATCATCTTGTGCTTGTGATCTCCATCTCCGAAGCACCGTCATGATCACCATCGTCACCGGCGCGACACCTTGATCTCCATCGTAGCATCGTTGTCGTCTCGCCAATCTTATGCTTCTACGACTATCGCTACCGCTTAGTGATAAAGTAAAGCATTACATGGTGATTGCATTGCATACAATAAAGCGACAACCATATGGCTCCTGCCAGTTGTCGATAACTCGGTTACAAAACATGATCATCTCATACAATAAAATTCAGTATCATGTCTTGACCATATCACATCACACCATGCCCTGCAAAAACAAGTTAGACGTCCTCTACTTTGTTGTTGCAAGTTTTACGTGGCTTCTACGGGCTTAGCAAGAACCGTTCTTACCTACGCATCAAAACCACAATGATAGTTTGTCAAGTTGGTGCTGTTTTAACCTTCGCAAGGACCGGGCGTAGCCACACTCGGTTCAACTAAAGTGAGAGAGACAGACACCCGCCGGTCACCTTTAAGCAACGAGTGCTCGCAACGGTGAAACCAGTCTCGCGTAAGCATACGCGTAATGTCGGTCCGGGCCGCTTCATCTCACAATATCGCTGAACCAAAGTATGACATGCTGGTAAGCAGTATGACTTATATCGCCCACAACTCACTTGTGTTCTACTCGTGCATAGTATCAATGCATAAAACCAGGCTCTGATACCACTGTTGGGGAACGTAGTAATTTCAAAAAAATTCCTACGCACACGCAAGATCATGGTGATGCATAGCAACGAGAGGGGAGAGTGTTGTCCACGTACCCTCATAGACCGACAGCGGAAGCGTTATCACAAGGCGGTTGATGTAGTCATACGTCTTCACGATCCGACCGATCAAGTACCGAACGCACAGCACCTCCGAGTTCAGCACACGTTCAGCTCGATGACGTCCCTCGAACTCCTATCCAGTCGAGTGTTGAGGGAGAGTTTCGTCAGCACGACGGCGTGATGACGATGATGATGTTCCACCGACGCAGGGCTTCGCCTAAGCTCCGCGACGGTATTATCGAGGTGTAATATGGTGGAGGGGGGCACCGCACACGGCTAAAATATCGTATATCAAGTGTGTATAGAGGTGCCCCCCTGCCCCCGTATATAAAGGAGCAAGGGGGAGGCCGGCTGCCCTAGGCGCGCCAAGGAGAGGGGGGAGTCCTCCTCCTAGTAGGAGTAGGACTCCCCTTTCCTAGTCCAACTAGGAAAAGAGGGGGGGAAGGAAAGAGAGGGAGAGGGAGAGGGAAAGAGGGGTTGCGCCCCCCTCTCCTAGTCCAACTAGGATTCCTCATGGGAGGGGGCGCGCCACCTCCTGGCTACTGCCCTCTCTCTCCCCTCAAGGCCCACTAAGGCCCAATACTTCCCCGGGGGGTTCCGGTAACCCTCCGGCACTCCGGTTTAATCCGAAACTTCTCCGGAACACTTCCGGTGTCCGAATATAGTCGTCCAATATATCAATCTTTATGTCTCGACCATTTCGAGACTCCTCGTCATGTCCGTGATCACATCCGGGACTCCGAACAACCTTCGGTACATCAAAACATATAAACTCATAATATAACTGTCATCGTAACGTTAAGCGTGCGGACCCTACGGGTTCGAGAACTATGTAGACATGACCGAGACACGTCTCCGGTCAATAACCAATAGCGGGACCTGGATGCCCATATTGGCTCCTACATATTCTACGAAGATCTTTATCGGTCAGACCGCATAACAACATACGTTTGTTCCCTTTTTCATCGGTATGTTACTTGCCCGAGATTCGATCGTCGGTATCTTGATACCTAGTTCAATCTCGTTACCGGCAAGTCTCTTTACTCGTTCCGTGATACATCATCTCGCAACAAACTCATTAGTTGCAATGCTTGCAAGGCTTAAGTGATGTGCATTACCGAGAGGGCCCAGAGATACCTCTCCGACAATCGGAGTGACAAATCCTAATCTCGAAATACGCCAACCCAACAAGTACCTTCGGAGACACCTGTAGAGTACCTTTATAATCACCCAGTTACGTTGTGACGTTTGGTAGCACACAAATTGTTCCTCCGGTAAACGGGAGTTGCATAATCTCATAGTCATAGGAACATGTATAAGTCATGAAGAAAGCAATAGCAACATACTAAATGATCGAGTGCTAAGCTAACGGAATGGGTCAAGTCAATCACGTCATTCTCCTAATGAGGTGATCCCGTTAATCAAATGACACCTCATGTCTATGGCTAGGAAACATAACCATCTTCGATTAACGAGCTAGTCAAGTAGAGGCATACTAGTGACATTCTGTTTGTCTATATATTCACACATGTATTATGTTTCCGGTTAATACAATTCTAGCATGAATAATAAACATTTATCATGATATAAGGAAATAAATAATACTTTATTATTGCCTCTATGGCATATTTCCTTCATTATCGTCAAGCTAGTTTTCATCACGCTCATATGATTCGCGTTCGTTACTTTAATAATTTGGTATGTGCGTGGACCGGTGCTTGGGTGCTGCCCTTTCTTGGACATGCATCCCACTTATGATTAACCCCTATTGCAAGCATCCGCAACTATAGAAGAAGTATTAAGGTAAAACCTAACCATAGCATGAAACATATGGATCCAAATCAGCCCTTTACGAAGCAACGCATAAACTAGGGTTTAAGCTTCTGTCACTCTAGCAACCCATCATCTACTTATTACTTCCCAATGCCTTCCTCTAGGCCCAAACAATGGTGAAGTGTCATGTAGTCGACGTTCACATAACACCACTAGAGGAGAGACAACATACATCTCATCAAAATATCGAACGAATACCAAATTCACATGACTACTTATAGCAAGACTTCTCCCATGTCCTTAGGAACAAACATAACTACTCACAAATCATATTCATGTTCATAATCAGAGGTGTATTAATATGCATAAAGGATCTGAACATATGATCCTCCACCAAATAAACCAACTAGCATCAACTACAAGGAGTAACCAACACTACTAGCAACCCACAGGTACCAATCTGAGGTTTTGGGGCAAAGATTGGATACAAGAGATGAACTAGGGTTTTAGATGAGATGGTGGTGGTGAAGATGTTGATGGAGATTGACCCCCTCCCGATGAGAGGATCGTTGGTGATGACGATGGCGATGATTTCCCCCTCCCGCAGGGATGTTTCCCCGGCAGAACAGCTCCGCCGGAGCTCTAGATTGGTTCTGCCAAGGTTCCGCCTCGTGCCGGCGGAGTTTCTTCCCGAAAGATTGCTTATGATTTTTTCCAGGGTAATTAAAAGACTTCATATAGCAGAAGATGGGCACCGGAGGCCTGCCAGGGGGGCCACGAGGCAGGGGCGCGCCCAGGGGGGTAGGGCGTGCCCCCCACCCTCGTGGCCAGGGTGTGGGCCCCCTCTGGTTAATTCTTCCTCCATTATTTTTTATTAATTCCAAAAATAACTTCCGTGGAGTTTCAGGACTTTTGGAGTTGTGCAGAATAGGTCTCTAATATTTGCTCCTTTTCCAGCCCAGAATTCCAGCTGCCGGTATTCTCCCTCTTCATGTAAACCTTGTAAAATAAGAGAGAAAAGGCATAAGTATTGCGACATAACGTGTAATAACAGCCCATAATGCAATAAATATCGATAGAAAATCATGATGCAAAATGGACGTATCAACTCCCCCAAGCTTAGACCTCGCTTGTCCTCAAGCGGAAGCCGATAACGAAAAATATGTCCACATGTTTAGAGATAGAGGTGTCGATAGAATAAAATACGGACATGAGGGCATCATGATCATTCTTATAACAACAACATATATAGATATTGTCATATGATTTCTTATGCTCAAGTAATAATCTATTCACAATGTAAAGTATGAATCAGAAACTTCATTGAGAACTAACAAACTATGATCTCGGTCATTGAAGCAATTGCAATTTATCATAACATCGGAAAGAGCCATTATAAGAGCTTTTTAGCAAGTCCACATACTCAACTATCATTTAGTCTTTCACAATTGCTAACACTCACGCAATACTTTATGGGTATGGAGTTTTAATCGGACACAGAGAAAGATAGGGGCTTATAGTGTTGCCTCCCAACCTTTTACCTGAAGGGTAATGTCAACAATAATAGTTCATGATGACTTACATCCAATTGGATATATATATTAGGATCTTTCCAACACAATGTGATTGCCAAAGGATAAAATGTAAAAAAGGAAAGTTGAAGATCACCATGACTCTTATATAAGGTGTAAGACAAGATTAAAAGATAGACCCTTCGCGGAGGGAAGCAGAGGTTGTCATGTGCTTTTATGGTTGGATGCACAAAATCTTAATGCGAAAGAACGTCACTTTATATTGCCACTTGTGATATGGACCTTTATTATGCAATTCGTCGCTTTTATTTCTTCCACATCACAAGATCATATAAAGCTTATTTTCCCCACACTAATAAATCATACATATTTAGAGAGCAATTTTTATTGCATGCACAATGACAACTTACTTGAAGGATCTTACTCAATCCATAGGTGGATATGGTGGACACTCATGGCAAAACTGGGTTTAAGGATATTCGGAAGCACAAGTAGTATCTCTACTTGGTGCAAAGAAATTGGCTAGCATGAGAGGGAAAGGCAAGCTCAACATGTTGGATGATCCATGGCAATATACTTTATTTTGGATATAGGAAAACATAACCCATTACGTTGTCTTCCTTGTCCAACATCAACTCTTTAGCATGTCATATTTTAATGAGTGCTCACAATCATAAAAGATGTCCAAGATAGTATATTTATATGTGAAAACCTCTCTTTCTTTATTACTTCCTATTAATTGCAACGATGACCAAAACTATGTTTGTCAACTCTCAACAACTTTTATTCATCATACTCTTTATATGTGAAGTCATTACTCTCCATAAGATCAATATGATCTCTTAACTTCTTTTTATTCTTTCTCTTTTCTTTTTATTCCCTCTCGATCATAGAAAGATAATCAAGCCCTTGACTCAACACTAATCTTTATTATATATAGCTCACTGACTCGATTACATGGAAGGATCATAAGGCAAAACTCAAAACTAGATCATACTAAAACTTTTATTCTACTAGATCGAGATATTACTAAAATGATCAAACTAAGAAAAGCGGTAAAGATAGGAGTGTGATGGTGATACGATACCGGGGCACCTCCCCCAAGCTTGGCAGTTGCCAAGGGGAGTGCCCATACCCATGTGATTATATCTCTTTCTTCGGAGGTGGTGATGTGATATTCTTGCGATGATGCCCCTCGGGATACGATTCTCCTCCTCGAGCTTATTGACTTGTTGATTGAGGTCCATTATTTCCTTACGGAGCTTACCCGTGACGGTTAAAGCTCCTTTCACCCATGGATGTTGCATAGTTGTGGGAGAACAAGTAACACTCTTTTCCATATTTTCATAAGAGAGAAGTATGACATTGGAGGGGATGATCGAGTTTGGAATAGCTGAGCTCTGTAGTTCCCCCATCGTGAATCCGGCTCGGAAACGGGAAGTAACTTCTTGATCCTCCTCCATGGCATCTATCCTTTTCAAGTCGGCCTCCATCTCTTCCTCCGTTGATGGCCCAAAGTGGTCAGCATCACTGTTTGCTCTTGGCCCCGGTGTCGGATTAGACACCTGGCTCTCCCCGACTGACTCTTGAGAGGACATCTTGCTCTAATCTGCGGCAGAAACAGCTCGAAACAAAAACAGAGGATATTTGCGTGGTACGGTGGTCAAAACCTTCGGGAGATTATATAATGAATTGTTACTGACCAAAGGAAGTATCGTGCAAGAAAACGGAGTGCGGAGGGCACACGAGGTGCCCATGAGGCAGGGGGCACGTCCTCCACCCTCGTGGACGTCTCGTGTCCTTCCCGGACTACTTCTTATTTTCCTATTTTCTTAAATATTCCAAAACAGAGAAAAATTGCCATTAGAACTGTTTTGGAGTCGGTTTACTTACCGTACCACGTACCTATTCCTTTTCGGAGTCTGAAACATTCTGGAAAGTGTCCCTTATGTATTCCTCCAGGGTTACGGTTTCAATAACATTAGTTTCAACATTTATGATTCTTTGACCGTTCACCACCTTCGGATTCGTGCCTTCGAAGTTGTTGATTTTTATGGCACCGGAATGATAGACCTCCTCGATAATGTAAGGACCTTCCCATTTAGAGAGAAGTTTACCTACAAAAAATCTTAGGCGAGAGTTGAATAGCAACACATAATCACCTACATTAAACTCACGCTTTTGTATCCTTTTGTCATGCCATCTTTTAACTTTTTCCTTAAATAGTTTGGCATTCTCATAGGCTTGGGTTCTCCATTCATCAAGTGAGCTAATGTCAAATAACCTCTTCTCACCGACAAGTTTGAAATCATAATTGAGCTCTTTAATGGCCCAATATGCCTTATGTTCTAGTTTGAGAGGTAAGTGGCATGCTTTTCCATAAACCATTTTATACGGAGACATCCCCATAGGATTTTTATATGTAGTTCTATAGGCCCATAATGCATCATCAACTTTCTTGGACCAATTCTTTGTAGATCTATTAACAGTCTTTTGCAAAATTAATTTGACCTCTCTATTACTCAGTTCTACTTGACCACTAGACTGTGGGTGATACGAAGATGCAATTCTATGATTAACATCATACTTAGCAAGCATTTTACGAAAAGCACCATGAATAAAGTGTGAACCACCATCAGTTATTAAATATCTAGGGACTCCAAAACTCAGAAAAATAACTTCTTTAAGCGTCTTAATAGAGGTGTTATGATCAGCACTACTAGTTGGAATAGCTTCTACCCACTTAGTAACGTAATCAATAGCAACTAAAATATGTGTGAACCCATTAGAGGAAGGAAATGGTCCCATATAATCAAAGCCCCAAACATCAAATGGTTCAATAACAAGTGAATAGTTCATAGGCATTTCTTAACGTCTACTAATATTACCAATTCTTTGACATTCATCACAAGACAAGACAAACTTACGGGCATCTTTGAAGAGAGTGGGCCAATAAAAACCGGATTGCAATACCTTATGTGCAGTTCTATCTCCAGCGTGGTGTCCCCCATAAGCCTCGAAGTGACACTTGCGTAGGATCTGTTCCTGTTCATGCTCAGGTACACAATGTCTAATAACACCATCTACTCCTTCTTTATAAAGGTGTGGGTCATCCCATAAGTAATGTCTTAAATCATAGAAAAACTTTTTCTTTTGCTGGTATGTGAAACTAGGTGGTATAAATTTAGCAACAATGTAATTAGCATAATCAGCATACCATGGAGCAGTATGAGAAGCATTTATGACAGCTAATTGTTCATCAGGAAAGCTATCATCAATAGGTAGTGGGTCATCAAGAACATTCTCTAACCTAGACAAGTTGTCTGCAACGGGGTTCTCAGCTCCCTTTCTATCAATAATATGCAAATCAAATTCTTGTAGTAGGAGAACCCATCTAATAAGTCTAGGTTTAGCATCTTTCTTTTCCATAAGATATTTAATAGCAGCATGATCAGTGTGAACAATTACTTTAGAATCAACAATATAAGGTCTGAACTTATCACAAGCAAATACAACCCCTAAAAAATCTTTTTCAGTAGTAGCATAATTTCTGTGGGCATTGTCTAGAGTATTACTAGCATATTCGATAACATTTAATTTCTTATCAACTCTTTGTCCTAGAACAACGCCTACAGCATAATCGCTAGCATCACACATAATTTCAAAGGGTAAATTCCAATCAGGCGGCTAAACAATAGGTGCAGAAATCAATGCTTTCTTAAGTATTTCAAACGCTTCTACACAATCATCATCAAAGACAAAAGGAATATCTTTTTGTAAGAGATTAGTCAGAGGCCTGGAGATTTTAGAGAAGTCCTTAATGAACCTCCTATAAAAACCGGCATGACCAAGGAAACTTCTTATACCTTTAATGTCCTTGGGACACGACATCTTTTCAATAGCATCAATTTTAGCTTTGTCAACCTCAATACCTCTTTCAGAAATTTTATGCCCCAAGACAATACCTTCATTAACCATAAAGTGGCACTTTTCCCAATTCAAGACAAGGTTAGTTTCTTCACATATCTGCAAAACTCGATCAAGGTTGCTCAAGCAATCATCAAAGGAAGTTCCATAAACGGAGAAATCATCCATGAAAACCTCAACAATCTTTTCACAAAAATCAGAGAACATAGCCAGCATGCATCTTTGAAAGGTTGCAGGTGCATTGCATAAACCAAAAGGCATACGTCTATCAGCAAAGGTACCGAAAGGGCAAGTAAAAGTAGTATTTTCTTGATCCTCTTTTGACACAAGTATTTGAGAGAAACCAGAATAACCATCTAGAAAGCAAAAATGTGTATGTTTGGATAATCTTTCTAGCATTTGATCAATAAAAGGCAAAGGGTAATGATCCTTTTTAGTAGCTTTATTTAGTTTACGGAAATCAATTACCATTCTATAACCTATAACAATTCTTTGCGGGATCAATTCATCTTTATCATTAGGAACAACAGTGATACCTCCCTTCTTAGGGATACAATGGACAGGGCTTACCACTGACTATCAGCAACGGGATAAATTATACCTGCCTCTAGAAGCTTTAGTATCTCTTTTCTTACCACTTCTTTCATCTTAGGATTTAACCGTCGTTGGTGATCAACGACCGGTTTAGCGTCTTTCTCCAATTTTATTTTGTGCTGGCATAGAGTGGGACTAATGCCCTTAAGATCATTAAGAGTATATCCAATAGCAGCACGGTGCTTCTTCAGAGTTTTCAATAATTTCTTTTCTTCATGCTCTCAAAGGTTAGCAGTAATAATAACAGGATATATCTTTTTCTCATCAAGATAAGCATATTTAAGAGTATCAGGTAATGGTTTAAGCTCAAACACGGGATCACCCTTGGGTGGAGGAGGATCCTCTAGGATTTCAACAGGCAAGTTGTGTTTCAAAATAGGTCCCTGTTTAAAGAATACTTCGTCTATTTCCCTTCTTTCATTCATAAACATATCATTTTCATGGTCTAGCAAATATTGTTCTAAAGGATCATTAGGAGGCACGGCAATAGAAGCAAGACCAATAATTTCATCTTTACTAGGAAATTCCTCATCACGGGGTTGTCAACGAAATTTAGAAAGTTAAACTCATGAGACATATCCCCCAAACCAATAGTAACAACATCCTTTTCGCAGTCTATTCTAGCATTAACAGTATTCAAGAAGGGTCTACCAAATATGATGGGACAGAAGTCATCTTGTGGGGAACCAAGAACTAGAAAATCAGCAGGATATTTAACTTTCCCACACAAGACTTCAACATCTCTAACAATCCCAACTGGTGAAATAGTGTCTCTATTGGCAAGCTTAATTGTAATCAATTTCCTCTAACTCAGCAGGTGCAATATCATGCATAATTTCTTTGTATAAGGAATGAGGTATTGCACTTGCACTAGCACCTATATCACATAAGCCATGATAACAATGATCTCCTATTTTAACAGAAATAACAGGCATGCCTACAATAGTTCTATGTTTATTTTTAGTATTAGTTCTAGCAATTCTAGCAGCTTCATTACAGAAGGAAATAACATGCCCATCAATATTATCAGACAAGAGATCCTTAACCATAGCAATACTAGGTTCAACTTTAATTTTCTCAGGGGGTTTGGGTGTCTTAATATTACTTTTGTTGATCACAGTTGAAGCTTTAGCATGATCCTTTATTCTAACAGGGAAAGGTGGTTTCTCAATATAAGCAGTAGGAACAACAGGATCATTTTAAGTGATAGTCTTTTCTTCAACTTTAATAGGTGCAACTACTTTTACTTCAATGGGAGGATTATATTTAAACCACTTCTCCTTAGAGAGATCAACATGAGTAGCAAAGGATTCACAGAAAGAAGCTACTATCTCAGAGTCAAGTCCATATTTAGTGCTAAATTCACGGAAAACATCGGTATCCATAAAAGATTTAACACAATCAAACTTAGGTGTTATACCTGACTCCTTACCTTCGTCGAGGTCCCAATCTTCAGAGTTGCGTTTGATTCTTTCCAATAAATCCCATTTGAATTCAATAGTCTTCATCCTAAAAGATCCAGTACAAGAAGTATCGAGCATGGAGCGATTATTGAGAGAAAGACGAGCATAAAATTTTTGAATAATCATTTCTCTTGAGAGCTCATGATTGGGGCATGAATATAACATTGACTTAAGCCTCCCCCAAGATTGAGCGATGCTTTCTCCTTCGCGAGGCCAAAAATTATATATATAATTACGATCACGATGAACAAGATGCATAGGATAAAACTTCTGATGAAATTCCAATTTCAATCGGTTATAGTTCCATGATCCCATATCATCACATAGCCTAAACCACGTCAATGCCTTTCCCTTCAAAGATAAAGGGAATACCTTCTTCTTGATAAAATCCTCGGGCATACCTGCAAGCTTAAATAATCCAAAAACTTCATCCACATAGGTTAGGTGTAAATCGGGATGCAATGTTCCATCACCCGTGAAAGGATTAGCTAGCAGTTTCTCTATCATACCCGAAGGAATTTCAAAGTAAACATTTTCAGTAGGTTCACTAGGTTAAGGGGTAGCTAATTGTGGTTCCGGACGAGGTGAAGATACCCCAAACAAACCCCTCAAAGGATTGTTTTCCATAGTAACAAGTGACGGTAAATTTCAGCACACTATATAAATTTTTCCGTACCGATTTCCACTTACCAAAGGCGCTTCACTTCCCGGCAACGGCGCCAGAAAAGAGTCTTGATGACACACAAGTGTAGGGGATCTATCATAGTCCTTTCGATAAGTAAGAGTGTCGAACCCAACGAGGAGCAGAAGGAAATGACAAGCGGTTTTCAGTAAGGTATTCTCTGCAAGCACTGAAATTATCGGTAACAGATAGTTTTGTGATAAGGTAATTTGTAACGGGTAACAAGTAACAAGTGTAAATAAGGTGAAGCAAGATGGCCCAATCCTTTTTGTAGCAAAGGACAAGCCTGGACAAACTCTTATATGAAGGAAAACGCTCCCGAGGACACATGGGAATTATCGTCAAGCTAGTTTTCATCACGCTCATATGATTCGCGTTCGTTACTTTGATAATTTGGTATGTGGGTGGACCGGTGCTTGGGTGCTGCCCTTTCTTGGACAAGCATCCCACTTATGATTAACCCCTATTGCAAGCATCCGCAACTACAAAAGAAGTATTAAGGTAAACCTAACCATAGCATGAAACATATGCATCCAAATCAGCCCCTTACGAAGCAACGCATAAACTAGGGTTTAAGCTTCTGTCACTCTAGCAACCCATCATCTACTTATTACTTCCCAATGCCTTCCCCTAGACCCAAACAATGGTGAAGTGTCATGTAGTCGACGTTCACATAACACCACTAGAGGAGAAACAACATACATCTCATCAAAATATCGAACGAATACCAAATTCACATGACTACTTATAGCAAGACTTCTCCCATGTCCTCAGGAACAAATGTAACTACTCACAAATCATATTCATGTTCATAATCAGAGGGGTATTAATATGCATAAAGGATCTGAACATATGATCTTCCACCAAATAAACCAACTAGCATCAACTACAAGGAGTAATCAACACTACTAGCAACCCACAGGTACCAATCTGAGGTTTTGGGGCAAAGATTGGATACAAGAGATGAACTAGGGTTTTAGAGGAGATGGTGCTGGTGAAGATGTCGATGGAGATTGACCCCCTACCGATGAGAGGATCATTGGTGATGACGATGGCGATGATTTCCCCCTCCCGGAGGGATGTTTCCCCGGCAGAACAGCTCCGCCGGAGCTCTAAATTGGTTCCGCCAAGGTTCCCCCTCGTGGCGGCGGAGTTTCTTCCCGAAAGCTTGCTTATGATTTTTTCCAGGGTAAAAGACTTCATATAGCAGAAGATGGGCACCGGAGGCCTGCCAGGGGGCCCACAAGGCAGGGGGCGCGCCCAGGGGGTAGGGCGCGCCCCCACCCTCGTGGCCAGGGTGTGGGCCCCCTCTGGTTAATTCTTCCTCCAGTATTTTTTATGAATTCCAAAAATAACTTCCGTGGAGTTTCAGGACTTTTGGAGTTGTGCAGAATAGGTCTCTATTATTTGCTCCTTTACCAGCCTAGAATTCCAGCTGCCGGCATACTCCCTCTTCATGTAAACCTTGTAAAATAAGAGAGAAAAGGCATAAGTATTGCGACATAACGTGTAATAACAGCCCATAATGCAATACATATCGATAGAAAAGCATGATGCAAAATGGACGTATCACGCGCCACCTCCTGGCTCCTGCCCTCTCTCTCCCCTAAGGCCCACTAAGGCCCATTACTTCCCCGGGGGTTCCGGTAACCCCTCCGGCTTATCCAAAACCATCCGGGACACTTCCGGTGTCCGAACAACATGGTCCAATACATCAATCTTTATGTCTCGACCATTTTGAGACTCCTAGTCATGTCCGTGATCTCATTCGGGACTCCGAACAACCTTCGGTACATCAAATCACATAAACTTATAATACGAATCGTCATCGAACATTAAGCGTGCGGACCCTACGGGTTCGAGAACTATGTAGACATGACCGAGACACATCTCCGATCAATAACCAATAGTGGAACTTGGATGCTCATATTGGCTCCTACATATTCTACGAAGATCTTTATCGGTCAAACCGCATAACAACATACGTTGTTCCCTTTGTCATCGGTATGTTACTTGCCCGAGATTCGATCGTCGGTATCACCATACCTAGTTCAATCTTGTTATCGACAAGTCTCTTTACTCGTTCCATGATGCATCATCCCGCAACTAACTCATTAGTCACATTGCTTGCAAGGCTTATAGTGATGTGCATTACCGAGAGGGCCCAGAGATACCTCTCCGACAATCGGAGTGACAAATCCTAATCTTGATCTATGCCAACTCAAAAAACACCATCGGAGACACCTGTAGAGCATCTTTATAATCACCCAGTTACGTTGTGATGTTTGATAGCACACAAAGTGTTCCTCCGGTATTCGGGAGTTGCATAATCTCATAGTTTGAGGAACATGTATAAGTCATGAAGAAAGCAGTAGCAATGAAACTATAACGATCATAATGCTAAGTTAACGAATGGGTCTTGTCCATCACATCATTCTCCTAATGATGTGATCCAGTTCATCAAATGACAACATATGTCTATGGTTAGGAAACATAATCATCTTTGATAAACAAGCTAGTCAAGTAGAGGCATACTAGGGACACTTATGTTTTGTCTATGTATTCACACATGTACTAAGTTTCCGGTTAATACAATTCTAGCATGAATAATAAACATTTATCATGAAATAAGGAAATAAATAATAACTTTATTATTGCCTCTAGGGCATATTTCCTTCAGTATTTACCTCCCGTTTCAAGTAAATTTCCACGGCGCGCGGATTGTTCCTCTCCCACGAACAGTACGCGCTGGAGATCCTCGACCGTGCGGGCATGCTCAATTGCAAGCCTCTCTCCACTCCGGTCGACACGTTGGCCAAGCTCTCCGTCGACACCGGGCCGCTCTTCCACGACCCGTCTCTCTACCGCAGCTTGGCCGGTGCCCTCCAGTACATCACGCTGACGCGCCCTGACCTCTCCTACGCCGTCCAGCAGTGTTGTATGTTCATGCAGGCACCCAGGGACTGCCACTTCCAGCTCGTGAAACGCGTGCTCCGGTACTTGCGTGGTACGGCGCATCTTGGGCTTCGGATTCATCGCGACACCACCACTGAGCTCGTCGCCTACTCCGACGCCGATTGGGCCGGCTGCCCCAACACATGGAAGTCCACCTCGGGCTACTGTGTGTACCTCGGCTCCAACCTCCTTACATGGTCATCGAAGCGGCAAAACACCGTCTCGCGGTCCAGTGCCGAGGCCGAGTACCGGGCCGTCGCCAATGCCGTCGCCGAGTCGGTGTGGTTGCGCCAACTCCTTGGCGAACTACATCAACCACCATCGCGTGCTACCGTGGTCTACTGCGACAACATCAGCGCCGTGTACATGTCGAGTAACCCAGTGCAACACCAACGCACGAAGCACATTGAGATTGATCTTCACTTCGTGCGTGAGCGTGTCGCGCTAGGGGAGATACGCGTCCTCCACGTCCCCACGAGCTCGCAGTTCGCCGACATCTTCACCAAGGGCTTACCGACGCTGATCTTCCTCGACTTCCGGTCCAGTCTCAACGTCGACGAACCCCACGTTTCGACTACGGGGGGTGTTGGAATGCCACTACGCCACGTTCCTCAGCTGGCTAACTCCACGACCGCGTCGCCAGGAGCTCCAACGGGCATGCACTGCGTGCGTGCTTATCCCTGCATGCCAGGAGGATTACCGGCCCATGCCGTTGTATCTCACATGATCTCCCTGCTCTCTCTATTCACTGTATCTGTATATAAGTGTACACTCGAGTCATGAATAAAGCAGGGTGTGAGATTGCATAACTTAGCTGGACGCAGGCCTTGATACCCAAAAAATTGTATGCTGGGGCCCGAGGGTATCCGCAAACCAAACCATAGCGCCGCCGCCGCAAAGCGGTGGCTGCGTGCCCCTCTCCCTCCCCACTCCCCCTCCGATTCAGATCTGCGACACTCCGATTCTAACCCAAATCGCAGCGCAATTTCAACTCCGATTAGAAGAGCGAATCGTAGCCCCTGTTGGGTCGAATTCGATTTCGCGGCTGAATTTCAAGTCGATGCCCCTTTTAATCGCAAGCCCACCCCACCCAACACCAACAATCGCCACTAATTTGTTCCCCAATGCCTAGGATTGCTACGAAGCTCCCGCGCCGCCGCCGGCGGCTGTGCGCGGACGAGGACCGCCTCGGTGACCTCCCCGACGATCTGCTCCTTGACATCCTGCGCCGCCTCGACACCCGCACCGCGCTCGGCGCCGCTGCGCTCTCCAGGCGCTGGGCCAGCCTGCCCCGCGAGGTCCCCGTCCTGGACCTCAAGGTCACCGACATACTGCCGCCGCGCTACCACCGATGCTTCCGCCTCCGCGAAGACGCCAGGGATTCGAAAATCAGCTCGACCTTGTCTGACAGGAGGCTTCTAGAGGCTATCGCCGCCCGGTACGAGCGCCGCGCCATGCGATCCATGGTCTGCTCCGTCAAGAGCCTCCTGGCCAGCCCCGCTCGCCGGCGCGTGGAGAGGCTGTCGCTCGAGGTCTTCGCCTACAGCACCTCGGCCTGCATCAACCGCCTGGTCGTGGACGCCGTCGATTCCTGGGGCGTCCGGGATCTAGAGGTTGTTGCCACCCCTACTGGGCCGCTCACGCGTCAGGAGCCGCCGGCCTACAGCTTCCCTCTTGGCCTCATCAGCAGGAAGCCCGGCGAGTCCCGACTGCGAAGCCTCAAGCTTTCCAACTGCTTGCCCCCGCCGCTCCGGGGATTCAACGCGCTCACCACGCTCGTCTTGCGAGACTTGCCGGTTCCCACGCCGGCGGCCGCCTACGAGGAAGCGGTCGCCGCGTGCCCGCAGTTGCAAGTGCTACACATCCTTTCATGCGAGATCAAGATAACGGCCCGCAGGGTGGTTCTTGACGCGCCCAAATCGGAAATCAGGGAGCTTGTACTCGGCGGCGAGCTCGTGTCGGTCGAGATCCGGTCTCTCCCGAAGCTCGAGAGTCTCGCCAGCCAGGAAGCTACCGTGCTGCTTTGCTCCGCCGCCGCCGCCCCGTGCCTTGCGCACGTGAGCCTCACCTTCTCGGTTGGCCAACTGGAAGGGGGCGTTTTACCTGGACTAAACCGCCACTATCGCGACTTCTTGATTCAGCGGCTCGTGCAGTTCTTCCAAGGCGCCATCACCGTGAAGGATCTCGTCTTGCGGTTTACTGGGCCAGAGATGTGGATCATGCCGAAGAATCCCTTCTCTGCAATGTCGAACCTGAGAAGGCTGCTGGTCGCCGACGTGCCTTCCTCATGGGACGCCTCATGGCCGCGCCTGCTCATCGAGGCGGCGCCGTTACTTGAGAGCCTATATGTGCATGTCTCCCACAGCGAAGATGAGCCGAGACAGGAGGTGCCGGGGGAGACCTCGGCTTCGCGCCATCGCCATTTGAAGGAGCTGGTTGTCATTGGATTCCAGAGGACGGAGAGGCAGATGCACCTTGTGAGGTTCGCCGTGGAGGTATCCATGGCGCTGCGGCGTGTCGCACTGCTCAAGCAGGGACGCGTCGAGGACAAAGGGCCCTGCTGCGACTGGGAGGTGGTGAGCCAGCAGAGCGCGTGGTGCGACGAGGAGAGGCTCGCCGTTCTGGATGGCATCGGCTGTTCGACGGGACAGATCGAAGTGGTGCTCAGTTGAATTGAGCTTAATGTTGGAGAACTGAATGTGGATTCCTGTAGTTCTGGTCTGGCTCCCCAATTCGAATAAATGGAACCTGGCGGGTGGGGTGATTTCCTGCTGCTCCAACAATTTATTTGTATGCCATGTGTGTGAACTGAAATGTTACATTCAGCTATTTTTGGTGCTGCTACTTTGTATCTGAACCTGCTGAACAATGATGCCACGCAATATGATTGGAATATCATGGTTTCTTGTTTTATGATCCTCAAATTAGTTGTTGTCTTTTGGGCAGGCGGAAAAAAATGAGATGACAATGCTGTACCGTTTAAATCCTATGGCTATGTATCCTCTTATTAGACTGTCAAAATGCCTGAACTGGTTTTGTAAACTGAGAAGAGCAGTCATTGATGATCTGCAGACTGGAAATGCCCTGTGAAAAATGTCGACAGTGAATCTGAAGTAGTCGAGTGGAATCACTTGAACCAGGCTCAGCTTGTTGTTAACTGCAAGGAAAAGTATATATTACCTCCGTATGAAAATGTAGCGGTGTTTAGGTGAATCTACACTGTATGTATATGAGCAGACAGAGTACAGAATTTCACATGTATTTTTACTTTTCTGAAGAAAAAAACAGAGGTCATGCAGGGTTGAGGTAATTCTGCATGATCCCCTAGAAACACGTTTTCCTCTCCCATGTGAGGGGAGTCCGCTGGTTAAGCAGATGTGGAGTAGTTGCTGGTCCGGAGTGGACTAAGTAAGGGCACGTACAATGCATAGCCCTAGGGTGATGCCTCATACGCCATGTAGGATCAGAAAAAAATAGGATCGGTTAGTAGTAGCTAGCATTATGGGAGAAAAAATCAATATAGATTCCCCAACACATCATGCAGTGCGCGCTCCATAGGAATTGAACACGAGACCTTCTTACCGGGAAACTACAGCTCCTACCACTACAACCAATAGCTACTATTGATATTTTTTGAAACCGTTTTTACAGATTCTAATTTCTCTGAAATGTTGAATATTCTTGAAAACAAAGTATAATTTTAATTTTTCTATAAAGTATTTTTCAAATGTGAATAAACTTAATAATTCCTCTTTTTATTAAAAAAATAAGAACAAAATTTGGTATTCCAAACAATTTCTTCTCGAACAAAATTTACAAACATCGACAATTTTTGGAAATCCCCAAACAATTTTTAGAGTGTGGACACTTTCGAAAATTCCAAACATTTTATGAAAAACACAAATGAATTTATTCTTTTTTATTTTAATAAAAAATAGTAATTTTTTGCAGTATTTAAAAAAATTGACATTTCAAAAATGTTCAAGCATTTCAAAAGAAACTTTTTGATGTTTTAACAAATGCATTATACAATGGAAAAAATCATAACATTCAAAGAAATGTTCGTGATAATTTTGTAAAATAAACTTCACGCTATCACAACATTTTCTACAAATTATTTTATGCAATGTAAAGAAAATGTTCTCGTTTTTTTAAGTTTCATACCATATAGAAATATGATCAATAGGAATTTAAAATTTGTTTACGATCTATTCTAAAAATGAAGGGGCCTGTATTTAAAAAAATATTCATCATGTATTTTTTTTAAATCAATGTGTGTTAAAAAATGTTCCCATGTATGTAGAGTAATATATAGTGTGTATTACAAAAGTGGACATGTATTTGAAAAAAAATTCAACTATATAGGGTACTGCGTTGGGAACGAGTTGTAACCAGGACAAATATATAAAACAACGATATGAATTGCGAGTTGAGGGTGGACTTGCAACTGAGATGAAAAACAAAACACATCCTGGTTGCGAGTCGAGGGTGGACTTGCAACCGGGACAAGAACAAACTATGAGCCCATTTGCGAGTCGAGGATGGAATTGCAACTAGGACAATAACAAACTATGTTCCCAGTTGCGAGTCCATGATGGACTTGCAATTAAGACAACTTTGAAACTATGAGCCCAGTTGTGAGTCAAGTGTCGACATGCAATCGGGATGAAACAAACTACGAGCCGAGTTGCGAATCAAGGGTGGACTTGCAACTGGAATTAAATCCAAAACACATGCTAGTTGCGAGTCGTAAATGGTCTTTGCAACTAGGACAACAACAAACTATGATCCAGTGGCGAGTCGAGGATGGACTTGCAATTAAGACAACAACGAACCAATGAGCGCAGTTGCGAGTCAAGGATCGACTTGCAACTGGGATGAAACATACTACTGTCCCAATTGCGAGTCAAGGATGGCCTTGCAACATGCCTAGTTGCGAGTCGAGGGTGGGCTTGCAATTGGGAGAACTATGAGCCCAGTTGCGAATCGAAGATGGACTTGCAACTAGGGCAACTACGAAACTACAAGCCCAGTTGCGAGTCAAGGGTCGACTTGCAACTGAGATGAAACAACCTACAGTCCCAGTTGCGAGTCAATAGTGAACTTGCAACTGGGATGAAAGACAAAACACATGCCCAGTTGCAAGTCAAGGGTGGGCTTGCAGCTGGGATAAAACAAACTACAAGCCCAATTACGAGTTGAGGGTGGACTTGTAACCGAGATAACTATATAAAACTATGATACGAGTTGTAAGCCGAGGGTGGACTTGCAACTGGGATAAAAAATAAAACATATGCCCAATTGCGTTCAAGGGTGGACTTGTCTACGAGACCGAGTCGAGGGTGGACTCTGCAAACACTCCATCAAGTCAGAAAACATGCATAGCGAAAACGAACAAAAACAAGAAAGAGTGGTGTCCCCCGAACGGCGACATATATAGGTCCATATGAAAAGAAACACGAGAACATGTCGGCGCAAAACAAAACAAGACAAGAGGACGTGCAAAAAAAAACTGGCACGAGTGCGCATGACTAAGTTTGTCCAAACATTAAGGCAAACAAACCGGATGGTCATAGACTTAGATTTGACATTACTACATCTCATATAAGTGTGATTAGCAAACCCGAAAGGAAAAAAACTAGGTCCACTCTCCTCTAGCTACATAGTAGAACCAAAAATAAACAAACATAGGAAATAAAAACACACGTGGTCCTCCACAAAAAAATTTGCAGCCCACAAAATAAATCCAATACACAAAACATAAAAATGGCCCACTATAAAAAGTCATATCAGGCCTCGCTGCTTCACGAGGGGCAAACAGAAAACAAGACACAACGACAACGAGCACAACTTGGAGGCATGTATATCTACCGGTATATGAGTTAGATGAGACATTGTTAACTATGTTATAGATGAGAATTAGCAAAACCAATCAAGAAATGTGACCCCAAATCACGCCGTGAAAACAGCCTAACAAAAGACGCACACGTGAGCAGACCGGCAAGTAGATATACACACGGCATGACACAAGACGCGCGTAACAAAACAACCCGCGATCAAGATTTGCCCGACATTTAAAGCAAACTGATGACAAAGTGAAAAACGTTCAAGAATTTAAAACAAATAAACAAGAAGAAAAATGAAAAAAAAAATGAAAAAAGAAAATAGAATATATATATATATATATATATATATATATATATATATATGACCAAAAATATCATGCATTGAGAATAGTTGATAATTTAAAACAAATAATGAAATGGAAAAAAGAAAAGAAAACAACAAAAATAGGAAGACAGCAGGTCATATAGAAGCATAAAAGAACTACAACCAATGAGAAGAAATAAAAAAAACAGCACAGCCCATATGAGCCGAGCGCTAGCGTAGCTTTTTTGGGAGCTGCCTCTAAGTTCCTAACATAGCTTTTATTTGATGGAAACTACCTAGCATAGGAAGTGGGATAGCCGGGAACACAAATCTTGATGTATTTTTATCAAACGACTTAGAAGTTAAATGTGAGATAACTATTTCACATCAAGATGTGAAATAGCAAATACTCAAGCATTAAACATACGATCCTGCTTACATAAATCGATGACCTCTGGGGGTCCTGATCCCAACCAGACAACAATTCTACTCTTAGTTCTAGTAAAACTAGCAAAAATTTCACTAACTAAATTTTGACCATGCTTGATATGACAATACTAGTCGTTCGAAGAGACTTCAAGTACTTTATCTCTGCCACCAAGGACGCATACACTAGTAGAAAAAGACTTTTAGTACCGGTTCGTAAGGACCTTTAGTACCGGTTCTGGAACCGGCACTAAAGAGTGGGGACTAAAGGTCCCCCTTTAGTCCCGGTTCAACACAAACCGGGACCAAAGGCCCACCACGTGGCACGAGGCGCGGCGTGGTTTGGGGGACCTTTAGTCCCGGTTGGTAAGGATTTTTTTTTGAAATAAAGCAAAAACTGCCCGCCTACCGGGCCGGCACGGCCTGCATACGACTAGAAACCCAATCTCTAGTTGGGCCAGGATGCAGGCCCGTACGGCCCAGTAGGCCCCACACGGCAGAAGACTTGCAATAGGCCCGCAAAGGCATGCTTAGAGAGGAGCTCGACACGGTAGCCGCGGCGGGGCTTATAAACCGGTGCGAGCTCCTCTCAACTAGCGAGGTGAGACTAAACATTGTGCACTGTTGGTGGCAGCGCACCACCTTTAGTACCGGTTGGTGGCTCCAACCGGTACTAAAGGGGGGGGGGGTCTTTAGTACCGGTTGGAGCCACCAACCCGTACTAAAGGCCACCACCTCTTTAGTACCGGTTCGTGGCACGAACCGGCACTAAAGGTTCGCCACGAACCGGTACTAATGAGCGTCGCCCGCCTGGCCGTTGGAACCGGCACTAATGGTCACATTAGTGCCGGTTCAATTACAAACCGGGACTAATGAGTTTCACATTAGACAATTTTTCTACTAGTGATAGATTGACCTGTCAATGTCCTTGTCCTTCGACATGTTCACCGCTATAAGTGAATCCATCTCGATACAAACTAAAAGTTTCGTCCGTTGAATAGCAATGGATAAACCCTCCATGCATGCACATATTTCTGCTTCAAGGGCATCTCGGCATGAAAATAACTCCCTGCAAGATGAGTAAATAATGTTGGCTAGATTATCGTGAAGCATCATAACAGCACCGGCCCTTCCATCATTAGTCCAGGAACCATCCGTATTGAGCTTCACCCAACCCGTTGAGGGGGAAGCCACTTAGCAGGAGGCGCAAATTCTTGATATTTCATATGGCCTATTTACCGCTGGATCAGAAGATATCACCGCTTTACATTTCACCGGATCACAATTAGAATTTTGAGCTATAGCAATTAACGACTCAAGGTAGCTGCATAAATACTAGCGCGAAGCATCTATCAGTGTTGAAATTTTATTATGTACCACCTCATTCCGATTATTCCAACATCTCCATAAAGTGAATAATAACATAGCTCGCTCAATATCTCCCAAAGGATACAAAACCTCCAACAGCCATTCTACGCCCGTGTTAGACACCTCCTTTAATTTCGGTACACGCCAGACCTCACTCATGCATTCCCAGAGTTGCACTACAAGTGGGCATCGACGCAGGGCATGAAAACTGTCTTCACGCTCAATTGCACACACCAGATAGAAACTTGCACTAGTAGAAAAAGGGGCTTTTACCCCAGTTGGTAAGGGCCTTTTGTCCCGGTTTTCGAACCGGGACTAAAGGGTCGTTACTAATGCCCTAACTCTTTAGTCCCGGTTCTTACACGAACCGGGACAGAAGGTCCTCCACGTGGCCGCTGCTGCCAGCCCAGGCAGGGGGGCCTTTGGTCCCGGTTGGTGACACCAACCGGGACCAATAGGCAGGGCCTTTTGTCCCGGTTGGTGTCACCAACCGGGACCAATAGGCATCCACGCGTCAGCATTTCAGGGGCTGGGGTTTTTGTTTTTTTTGAAGGGGGGGGGTTGGGGGTTTTGGGGGGTTAATTTAGGTGTTTCATATATTGTGTTAGCTAGCTAATTAATAGAGAGAAGTGTCCTCTCTTATCTCCGTGCTTGGTCGACGCTACGTACTATATACGTATGGAGAGGACTAGACACGCTAGCTAGTAAGCAAATGAAGGAAACAGAAGATCGTCATGAACATATGCATACAGAGAGAAGTGATATCGACCACCTCTCCTTCTCCGAGAGATTGGTCGAACAACAAGTTCTCGTATATCTATCTGACACTACCGGCTACATATATACAATAATTATCTCTTACAATATAATCTCCTAATTAAATTGTAAGAACACAGGGTCCACATAGTATTCTCCGTTTTCAGCGATCACGTGGTCAAGGAAGAATGCCGCCAATTCCTCTTGAATTGCTCGCATACGATCTGGTGCTAGGAGTTCATCCCGCATCCGAAAGATCTAATTTGAAGAAGGGGGTCAATACATATATATATGTGAATAAATGAAACTCGACACAAATGATGGTAATAAAATAAAATTGTGAATATTATTGCTTACGCACTTCATATTGTTCGTCAGAGTAGCCCCGCTCACAGGTCGTGTGGCGGATAGACTCGCAAACGTAGTATCCACAGAAATCATTCCCTTGTTCCTGCCACAACCACTTTACAAGAAATAGAGGTCAATCTAACTGATAAGCAAGCATGCTAAATGGTATTGATGAAACTAGCGCTTGAATCACTAGGAGATGTGCGGAACATGCTACTATAGTACTTACTTTCGGGTGTCTAAATTGCAGCTTCTTCGGCAGTCCCGGAGCTTTTGTGGTGAATTTTCTCCAAACCCTGCCAGACAAAGAAAACAATTACTTGATATCAGGAAATGAACAAAGTTGCTGATATGGTGGATAATGATCGATTTAACTTACTTCTCGAGCATTTGAGTCATGTCCGCATAGTCCTGGGGATCTTTTCGTCTCGAGTCTAAGACGGTTACTACTCCCTGCTCAAGCTTAATCTCTAGGAGAATATAGTGGAAGCTGCGCATGCATGCATAAGTCATCAATTACATTACCATAACCTGGACTAATAAGGGAAACCGAATATGCACAAGACAGTAACACTCACTTGAAGTTGTAAGGAAAGAGTATTATATCTTTGTTTTGATTTAATACCAACGATCGTAGCAAGTTGGCCTCGGCTTCTTTGGCATGTTTTTCAACCGTATATGCATCTATGAGATTTGTGTTAATGAACCCAATATCACCGATTTGTCTTTTCTTCAATTCGGCGATCTTCAATCTGCATAATATAGTGAGGATAATTATAAATACATGCAATGAAAGAGCTGACCTATATAGAGAGACTTAATGACAGAAGTAGTACTACTTACAGACAGTAGCAAGTGATCGTTGATTTATCGAGGGCCTTTTGATTGAAAAACTGGAAGAACTCCTCAAATGGAACATTCAGCAGTTCAATTCCAACGAGGTCATGCTCCGGTTTAACTCTCAGCGTCAAAGTATTCATCCCATCAGACTCTCTGCAGGTTTTCATGTACCAATCATGTAATCTTCGCATCATCGTTGTTAGAGATCTTTCATCTTTGACGAGAGGCTTCCCGTAATGGTATTTGTGTTCGTCCACCTCCATGATTTCATAATGTACATCGTCGGGCAGGTAATCTCCAATATTGCTATAACCGGGCACAATCCTCGGATCATTAGCGACGATGTCGCTAGACACCTTGAGCGGGGGGCACGATTGGTTCGCTTGTTCGCCGAGCTGGGCAATTTTTTTCCCAGCTCGTCGTTCTTTTAACCTTTGATCACTGACAGTACTTCCCGACCGCTCCGCTTCGGCAAATGTCTTTGCAAGAATGCGCTCATAGTTGCCTCTCGGCGGAGACTTTGGTGGTTTTGTCAGGGCAGCCAGAGTGCGCTTTGCTTTCACCGGATCTACCTTCTCCTCCGGAGGTGGATGTTTCTTTGCTTTCACCCCTTCAAAGAAGTTCGTCACTTCGGCTCGCACGATCTTCGTGGTTTCCTCCTCGGTCCTCTCGTATGGTAACTTCTCTGGAGTCTTCAGAGAAGGACCGAATCTGTATTGCCTCCCGCCTCTGGCAGCTGTACTGCTAGACGCCGGCAGAGCAGACGGAGCGGCTGCGGCTGTCTTCTTTCCTTGCTTACGAGGCGGAGGAGAAGGACTACGACGCGCCGGAGCAGCCGGAGCGGCGGCGGGTCTCTTCCGCCCTTGCTGACGAGGCGGAGAAGGAGGAGGCTGGCTGCTCTGGCACGCCGGCGCAGGCGGAGAAGGAGGCGGAGTGCCGCCACGCGCCGGAGAAGGAGGCTGAGTGCCCTGATCACTCGCCGGAGGAGGAGGCGGAGTGCCGCCACGCGCCGGAGAAGGAGGCTGAGTGCCCTGATCACTCGCCGGAGGAGGAGGCGGCGGAGTGCCCTTACTCGCCGGAGGCGTCCAGTTCGGAAGGTTAATGAGCTCCTTCCGCCATAGGCACGGAGTCTTCAGAGCTAAACCCAGCCGAGTCTCCCCTTCACCGGTAGGGTGGTCAAGCTGGAGGTCCTCAAATCCCTCCGTTATTTCATCCACCATCACCCTAGCATATCCTTCTGGAATCGGCCGGCAGTGGTAGGTTGCGCCGGGTTCAGGAGGTAAAACAGAGCCAACAGCCGCCTTGACTTTGAAGTTCTGCCATTGCGCCATAAGGTGGCAATGTTGAGACTCCGTGATAGCATCCACGGGGTAGCTAGCAGGAGCCGTCAAGACATGCTCCGGCTGAAGCAGCTCGGTGGAAGCCACGCTGCTTCTCCGCTGAGATGGCGGGGTAGCTTCGGGGGTAGTTTCGGCATGTCGATTGCCGTCTCGTTCCTCTAGCGCTTGAACCCTTTCGTGCAGCTTCTGAATTTGGGTCTGCTCCATTTTTTTCCTCCTCTCCTGGCTTTTGTAACCGCCTGCGTCCGGAAAACCAGCCTTCCACGGAACGGAGCCTGGCGTGCCTCGTGTCCGTCCAGGGTGCTCAGGATTCCCGAGGGCCATTGTGAGCTCGTCGTTCTCTCTGTCTGGAACGAACGTCCCTTCCTGCGCTGCATCGATATATTGCTGAATCTTCTTGACTGGTATTCTCAAAAGCTCGTTCGTCCAAACGCACCTCCCTGATACAGGGTCCAATTTTCCGCCAGCCCCGAAGAACCAAGTCCGGCAACGGTCTGGCCAGTTCATTGTCTGTGGTTCGATCCCTTTTTCAAGCAGATCATTCTCAGCCTTGGCCCACTTAGGCCGGGCTTTGAGGTAGCCACCTGACCCCGTGCGATGGTGAAGCTTCTTCTTCGCAGCATTCTTCTTGTTTGTCGCTGACATCTTCTTACTCTTTTCCGATGTCTTGTGGGCCACAAATGCGGGCCAGTGATCTCTGATCTTCTCATACCGGCCGATGAATTCTGGTGTCTCTTCTTTGTCGACAAACGTTTTCAGCTCATTCTTCCACCTCCTGAATAGGTCTGCCATCTTCTTAAGAGCATGAGACTTGATTAATTGCTCTTTAACTGGCTTCTCCGGATCCTCCTCTGGCGGTAGGGTGAAATTTGCCTTCAGCTCAGTCCAAAGATCATCTTTCTGCATATCATTGACATAAGACACCTCAGGGTCTTCCTTCTTAGGCTTATACCATTGGTGGATGCTGATCGGGATCTTGTCCCTAACAAGAACCCCGCACTGAGCAGCAAATGCTTCCTTTGTCCGGATGGGTTCAATCGGTTGGCCGTCGCGCGCGATTGCTGTGATCTCAAACCTTTCATCCGAGCGCAACTTTCTCTTCGGGCCTCGTCTCTTTACCGAAGTTGTGCTTGATCCGGAGGGCTAGAAAAAAGAAGAAAGACGAGAGTTAATTAATATGTGTACATACCAAAACAATGAATGCATCAATTAGCTAGTCAGCACAGGCTTAACTAATATATTTACCTGGCCGGACTCTGTTCGGTCACCGGAGCCGTCACCACGGGCTCCTTCTTGCACCAGCATTGGGTCACCGGAGCCATCATAATCATGTCTTTCCTCCTCCACTCTTCGATCACCGTAGCCTGCTTCTTCACCCTGTTCTTCCAGACCATCATTGTCGTTAAGATACGACAAGATATCACCTCCGGCTAAGATTATGTCCCCCAACACCTCTTCTGCTTGCTCGTCTCGTCCGTGCTCCATTGTTTCTGCAAATATTACAACATGGCAATTATTACACAAACATGACAGCAGGTGGATATATTAGTGCAAACGTAGACCTAGCTTATTCCGGGTTTGGGGTGGCCTCGGCAACGCTTCAAGGGTAGGGGCGCGGCGGGAGGGGGTAGGAGACCGACATCGTTTTTTTCTAGGGTTTGGGTGTCCTTGAGAGTTTTGGTCGAGCGAGAGGGCCCGGGGGTGCTCCCGTGGTATAAGTTATCACGGTCGAAGTTATCCGGGGGGTTATCGGGGGGGAGGCAACTGGCGATGAAAACTGAAACTTTTCACAAGTGTTTGTTATATAGTCCGACGTCCCCCCCTCATGTCGAAGTTATCGGGGAGGGCCTGGGTAGATCGACAACGACGACGCTCTTTTTCTAGGGTTTGGGTGGCCTCGATAGTTGGTCGGGCAAGCGGACCGCCTCTCTCTCATGCATGTCCGACGTCCCCCCTCATGTCAAAGTTATCGGGGAGGGGGTAAATTTTACGAAGTTTTCATACAATCAAAGAACTCTATATATATCATCATCATCTATCATCACAATCAAAGAACTCTATATATCATCATCATCATATCATTTACAGAAAAATTCTAAAGAAAAAATAATCTATATATCACAATATCAATATTTTCTATGTACATACATCCATACATACATACATACATACACATACATATACATCTACATTAATTATATATATATATATGAACAAGAAAATACTAATTCTATGAACATACAAAGGTCTATATATACATACATACATACATATATATATATACATCTACATTATATATGAAAAAAAATACATAAACTTTACTAATAAAAAAAGACAGCGGGCCGGGGCGGCGGCAGCTCACAGCGTGGGTGGCGACGGCGACGGCGGGGGCGGGGCAGGGCGCGAGCTCTGGGGCAGTGACGTACGACGACGACGACGGCGGTGGCGGGGCAGGGGCGCGGGCTCGGGAGCGGCGACGACAACGGCGGGGGCGGGGCAGGGCGCTGGCTCGGGGGCGGTGACGGCGACAATGACGGCGGGGGCGGGGCAGGGCGCGGGCTCGGTGACGGCGACGACGACGGCGGTGGCGGGGCAGGGGCGCGGACTCGGGGCGGTGACGTCGACAGCGACGGCGGGGCCGGGGCAGAGCGCGGGATCGGCGACGGCGCGACGGAGGGGCCGGGGCACGGGCGCGGGCTCGGCGATGGCGACGGAGGGGGCGGGGCAGGGGCGCGGGCTCAAGGGCGGGGCGGCGATGGCGTCGGGGCAGCCTGGCGGCGTCGATGTGCTCGGCGTCGTCGGGGCAAACTGCAGATGAACTCTGAAAATTTACTAAGTGTTTGCTTATATAGCAAAGCCATTGGTCCCGGTCCGTGACACCAACCGGGACCAATGCCCCCTTTAGTCAAGCGGCGGCCTTTGGTCCAACCGGGACCAACCGGGACTAAAGGGGGGGCATGGGTACCGGTTAGTGGTACCAACCGGGACCAATGCACCCCCTTTAGTCCCGGTTGGTGCCACCAACCGAGACCAAAGGACATGTGTTGCCCGCGTCGCGGCCAAAATTTAGTCCCACCTCGCTAGTTGAGAGAGCTCGAGAGTGGTTTATAAGCGCTGCTGCGCCCACCCTCTCGAGCTCGTCTCAACTGCAGGCTTTTAGGCCTAACCATACACTATGTGCCTGTGGGGCCTACTGGGCCACCTGCGGGCCTGAATCCTGGCCCATGGTTGGGTTTCTAGTCGTATTCAGGCCGCGGTGGCCCAGTAGATGGCACTTTTTTTCTTTGTTGCTTTATTTATTTTATTTTGTTTCTACTTACAACAAAATACTTACTGTTGCTATTTTTATTTATTTTATTAAAGTTTATTTTTTAATTCTTTTTTCTTTTAGGTCACAAAAATTATAAACTTTCTGTTAGTGCCATTAGTTTTCAAATTTGAATAGTTTAAATTTGAATTCTTTGAAATTTGTGTGAATCACTAGTTTGTGATTAACTTTACTATAAAAATAGATTTTGGAGTGATTCTTTTTCCTGCTATTTAATATTACTGTGTTTTATGATTCTATTCAAAAACAGATTTTGTTATTTTAGTTTCTAACAAAAAAATCTTTATGATAATGCTTTTTGCTATTAAAGTTTCTAACAAAAACATTCTTTATGAAAATTCCTTTTGCTATTGGAGTTTTATAAAAGCTTTTTAGTTGATTCTTTTGGCTATTGAAGAATATTATAGTTTTGTTTTAGTTGATCATAACAGCATATTTTAATTGATTATTTTTAGTTCATTCTTTTTGCTATTAGTTCATGAGCTATAAATGACCCTTAAATTGAAAAGCACTACAAATGAACTCTGAAAAGGTTGAAAGTTGGCATGGTATCATCATTTCACCCACATAGCATGTGCTAAAAAGTTGAGAGGGTTACGGCAAAAACTGGATGCACTTCGTGTACAAAATGGACAATCTCTTCCGAAGTATCAGGGTTTCGAACGAAAACTCATCAGTTACAAAGGGATTTCATTTTTTTGAACTTATTTGAACTCCAGACTTTTTGTGTGTTCAAAATGCACCATTCAAAGCCACATCATCAATTTTCAACCCTTTCTGACTTCATTTGTTATTTTTCATGCATTTACTGATTTTCATGAGCTATATGACCGTGAAATTGAAAAGCACTACAAATGAACTCTGAAAAGGTTGAAAGTTGGCATGGTGTCATCATTTCACCCACATAGCATGTGCTAAAAAGTTGAGAGGGTTACGGCAAAAACTGGATGCACTTCGTGTACAAAATGGACAATCTTTTCCGAAGTATCAGGGTTTCGAACGAAAACGCATCAGTTACAAAGGGATTTCATTTTTTGAACTTATTTGAACTCCAGACTTTTTGTGTGTTCAAAATGCACCATTCAAAGCCACATCATCAATTTCAACCCTTTCTGACTTCATTTGTTATTTTTCATGCATTTACTGATTTTCATGAGCTATATGACCGTGAAATTGAAAAGCACTACAAATGAACTCTGAAAAGGTTGAAAGTTGGCATGGTGTCATCATTTCACCCACATAGCATGTGCTAAAAAGTTGAGAGGGTTACGGCAAAAACTGGATGCACTTCGTGTACAAAATGGACAATCTCTTCCGAAGTATCAGGATTTCGGACGAAAACTCATCTGTTACAACAGGCATTTCAAATGAACTACAAAAAAGGTTGAAAGTTGGCATGGTATCATCATAATAGTTGTGGAGAGAAAGTCTTCACTTTTTCTTCGCTTGTGTCCTTTGCTTATTGCGCCGTAACCATGGATAATTTTCATCGTTTATCAGGATGCTTGGATCAGCCTTGACTTTGAAGGGAGGAATTTCATGAAACTTTTCATAATCTTCACACATGTCTGTCTTGCCCTCCACTCCCACGATGTCCCTTTTTCCTGAAAGAACTATGTGGCGCTTTGGCTCATCGTATGATGTATTCGCTTCCTTATCTTTTCTTTTTCTCGGTCTGGTAGACATGTCCTTCACATAGATAACCTGTGCCACATCATTGGCTAGGACGAACGGTTCGTCAGTGTACCATGATTGTTCAGATCCACTGTTGTCATTCCGTACTGTGGGTCTACCTGTACCCCGCCTCCTGACAGATTGACCCATTTGCACTTAAACAAAGGGACCTTAAAATCATATCCGTAGTCAAGTTCCCATATGTCCACTATGTAACCATAATATGTGTCCTTTCCCCTCTCGTTTGCTGCATCAAAGCGGACACCGCTGTTTTGGTTGGTGCTCTTTTGATCTTGGGCGATCGTGTAAAATGTATTCCCATTTATCTCGTATCCTTTGTAAGTCAATACAGTCAAAGATGGTCCCCTGGACAACGAGTAGAGCTCATCACAAACAGTGTTGTCACCTCTGAGACATGTTTCCAGCCAACTGCTGAAAGTCCTGATGTGTTCACATGTAATCCAGTCGTCGCACTGCTCCGGGTGTTTGGAGCGCATATTGTTCTTGTGTTCATCGACATACGGGGTCACCAAGGTAGAGTTCTGTAGAACTGTGTAGTGTGCTTGAGACCAAGAATATCCGTCCCTGCATATTATTGAGTCCCCTCCAAGCGTGCCTTTTCCAGTCAGTCTCCCCTCATACCGCGATTTAGGGAGACCTATCTTCTTAAGGCCAGGAATGAAGTCACCACAAAACCCAATGCCATCCTCTTTTTGATGGCCCATGGAGATGCTTCCTTCTGGCCTAGCGCGGTTATGGACATATTTCTTTAGGACTCCCATGAACCTCTCAAAGGGGAACATATTGTGTAGAAATACGGGCCCCAGAACGACAATCTCGTCGACTAGATGAACTAGGACGTGCGTCATGATATTGAAGAAGGATGGTGGGAACACCAGCTCGAAACTGACAAGACATTGCGCCACATCACTCCTTAGCCTTGGTATGATTTCTGGATCGATCACCTTCTGAGAGATTGCATTGAGGAATGCACATAGCTTCACAATGGCTAATCGGACGTTTTCCGGTAGAAGCCCCCTCAATGCAACCGGAAGCAGTTGCGTCATAATCACGTGGCAGTCATGAGACTTTAGGTTCTGGAACTTTTTCTCTGGCATATTTATTATTCCCTTTATATTCGACGAGAAGCCAGTCGGGACCTTCATACTGAGCAGGCATTCAAAGAAGATTTCTTTCTCTTCTTTCGTAAGAGCGTAGCTGGCAGGACCTTCATACTGCTTCGGAGGCATGCCGTCTTTTTCGTGCAAACGTTGCAGGTCCTCCCGTGCCTCAGGTGTATGTTTTGTCTTCCCATACACACCCAAGAAGCCTAGCAGGTTCACGCAAAGGTTCTTCGTCACGTGCATCACGTCGATTGAAGAGCGGACCTCTAGCTCTTTCCAGTAGGGTAGGTCCCAAAATATAGATTTCTTCTTCCACATGGGTGCGTGTCCCTCAGCGTCATTCGGAACAGCTAGTCCGCCGTGACCCTTTCCAAAGATTACGTGTAAATCATTGACCATAGCAAGTACGTGATCACCGGTACGCATGGCGGGCTTCTTCCGGTGATCTGCCTCGCCTTTGAAATGCTTGCCTTTCTTTCGACATTGATGGTTGGTCGGAAGAAATTGACGATGGCCCAGGTACACATTCTTCCTGCATTTGTCCAGGTATATACTTTCAGTGTCATCTAAACAGTGCGTGCATGCGTGGTATCCCTTGTTTATCTGTCCTGAAAGGTTACTGAGAGCGGGCCAATCGTTGATGGTTACAAACAGCAACGCGTGCAGGTTAAATTCCTCCTGTTTGTGCTCATCCCACGTATGTACACCGTTTCCATTCCACAGCTGTAAAAGTTCTTCAACTAATGGCCTTAGGAAAACATCAATGTCGTTGCCGGGTTGCTTAGGGCCTTGGATGAGAACTGGCATCATAATGAACTTCCGCTTCATGCACATCCAAGGAGGAAGCTTATACATACATAGAGTCACGGGCCAGGTGTTGTGATTGCTGCTCTGCTCCCGAAAGGATTAATGCCATCCGCGCTTAAACCAAACCATACGTTCCTTGGGTTAGCTGCAAACTCAGCCCAGTACTTTCTCTCGATTTTTCTCCACTGCGACCCGTCAGCGGGTGCTCTCAACTTCCCGTCTTTCTTACGGTCCTCACTGTGCCATCGCATCAACTTGGAATGCTCTTCGTTTCTGAACAGACGTTTCAACCGTGGTATTATAGGAGCATACCACATCACCTTCGCAGGAACCCTCTTCCTGGGGGGCTCGCCGTCAACATCACCAGGGTCATCTCGTCTGATCTTATACCGCAATGCACCGCATACCGGGCATGCGTTCAGATCCTTGTACGCACCGCGGTAGAGGATGCAGTCATTAGGGCATGCATGTATCTTCTGCACCTCCAATCCTAGAGGGCATACGACCTTCTTTGATGCGTATGTACTGTCGGGCATTTCGTTATCCTTTGGAAGCTTCTTCTTCAATATTTTCAATAGCTTCGCAAATCCTTTGTTAGGCACAGCATTCTCTGCCTTCCATTGCAGCAATTCCAGTACGGCACCGAGCTTTGTGTTGCCATCTTCGCAATTGGGGTACAACCCTTTTTTGTGATCCTCTAACATGCGATCAAACTTCAGCTTCTCCTTTTGACTTTCGCATTGCGTCCTTGCATCGACAATGACCCGGCGTAGATCATCATCATCGGGCACTGGTTCCTCTTGATCTTTAGCAGCTTCCCCCGTTGCAGCATCATTGGGCACATCGTTTGGTTCCTCTTGATCTTCAGCAGCTTCCCCGGTTGCAGCATCACCGTATTCAGGGGGCACATAGTTGTCATCGTCCTCTTCTTCGTCGTCTTCCATCATAACCCCTATTTCTCCGTGCCTCGTCCAAACATTATAGTGTGGCATGAAACCCTGGTAAAGCAGGTGGGTGTGAAGGATTTTCCGGTCAGAGTAAGACTTCGTATTCCCACATGTAGGGCATGGACAACACATACAACCATTCTGCTTGTTTGCCTCAGCCACTTCGAGAAAATCATGCATGCCCTTAATGTACTCGGAGGTGTGTCTGTCACCGTACATCCATTGCCGGTTCATCTGCGTGCATTCCGCTAAACCGTACAAATCTCAAGAAAAATGGAGCTTTGAGGTCGAGCTTCGAGAGGAGAAAGCTTAACTACTGTGGCTCGGGCATTTCATCGAACACCTCATGTGCATAGGAGGTGAGCTAGAGCACCACAAAGCCCTCCCCTCGCTGGCCACAGAAAAACAGAGCACTCCACTGCTCTGCTCGCGGGCGAGGGGTATATATAGGCACCTCATTGGTCCCGGTTCGTGGCATGAACCGGGACTAAAGGGGGGGCATTGGTCCCGGTTGGTGCCACCAACCGGGACTAAAGGTGGGGCATTGGTCCCGGTTGGTGCCACCAACCGGGACTAAAGGTGGGGCATTGGTCCTGGTTGGTGCCACCAACCGGGACCAAAGGTCCTGTGCTGCCCGCGTCGCGGCCAAAACTTTAGTCCCACCTCGCTAGTTGAGAGGGGCGCGCAGTGGTTTATAAGCCCCACTGCTGCACCCCTCTCGAGCTCCTCTCTATTGCAGGCTTACGGGTCTAACTGTCACTGCTATGCCTGTGGGCCTACTGGGCCTTCTGCGGGCCTGAATCCTGGCCCATGGATGGGTTTCTAGTCGTATTCAGGCCATGGTGGCCCAGTAGGTGGCATAATTTTTATTTTTTCCCTTTTTTTGTTTTCTCTTTTGCTTTATTTATTTTGTTTTGTTTCTACTTACAACAAAAAACTTATTTATTTTATTCCATTTTGTTTCTAATTACTTATGTATTTTACTTTATTTATTTTATTTTTATTTATTTTAATGCTGCTATTTTTATTTATTTTATTAAGGTTTATTTATTTTATTTACTATAGTTTATTTTATTTTATGTTATTAATGTTTATTTATTTTTATTTATTTTATTTACTATAAAAAAATGAACATAGATGCGCCTATAGAGAAAATTCAACCTAAATTCATAATAAATTTCTATGAATTTCAAAGAAATTTACTCTGAATTTAGGTCAAATTCCCTGTATAAGGGCATCTATTTTCACTTTGAGAGGAGCTCAACAAGGCAGAGAGGGACGGGTTTATAAACAGATGTGAGCGCCCTTCGGTTGGCGAGGTGGGACTAAACTCTGACCGCAACTAGGACTAAACCTTTAGTCCCGGTTTGTGGCATGAACCGGGACTAAAGGGTGAGCCTCTGGTCCCGGTTCAAGCCACCAACCGGGACCAATGGTGGTGGGCCAGGAGCGAGGCCCATTGGTCCCGGTTTGTCCCACCAACCGGGACCAAAGGGGCCAGACGAACCGGGACCAATGCCCCCACGAGGCCCGGCAGGCCCCTGGCCGCACGAACCGGGACCAATGCTCACATTAGTCCCGGTTCATGACTGAACCGGGACTAATGTGAATATTGTCCTGTGACCAAAGCCCTGTTTTCTACTAGTGTTGTTACCTCTAATCCACGCTTGTTTTTATTGTGCCATGTAGGAAGTGAATCAATAGCAACTCTCCATGCAAAATTCTTAACTGTGGGTGGTACCTTTGTTCCCCATATTAGCTTCCAGCAAACTCATTGTCCATCTGACGCATAACTCGATGCTTGGGCAGATTCCCTACACGACTCCACAAAAGCCATGTCATATGCATGATTCATGGCCCAGCGTAGGATGTTCACTGACATGAGCATCCCAAAACTTCCAGAGTTCAAATCCTTTGAGTAATGCTAGCGCTTCAACTTAAAAAATATGTGGTTCCATCTTAGGTCATTTTTTCTCCCCACCACCTCTTCGTCCGTCTCCCACCCTCCATTGATTGTGTTTGGTTTTCCACCGATTCTCCTCTTTATCAAACCAATCTTTGATAACTAATAAACCAGATCAATCTACGGTATAACAATAAATTTACGGATCATAAATAAATTGTTTCTTATAGTAAAACATAGTACTCCCTCCGTCTAGGTGTGTAAGTCACCTTACGAAAACCAAATAATCCCAAAACATTTAGGCACGGTACATTAACTCCCTCCTTGTTTCTTGTTTTGTGACATATCAACCAATAAGAGATGTGGACCGTGCATGCTTTCAATGACTTGAGACTACCAAACATGACATGCAGTGGTTAGTTCATTGCATGCAATGCTATTAATTAGCAAAAAGACATTAAGTTTTCTCGTTTTTATCTCCACCTTGGTTGCGGTGCACAACGTAAGATGACTTAGGGGGTGTTTGTTTCCAGAGACTTTTCTGTGTAGGGACTAGAAAAAGTCCCTCTTAGAGACTTTTTTACCAAACGGGAGGGACTTTTTAGGGACTAAACTAGGCATTTGGGACTAAATGAAGAAGACTCTCAAGGAGAGTCTTTTTGGGACTTTTTCAATAATGCCCCTCCATGCACCCATTGGCCCGCCATCCCATGGTGTTGTTTGATTGTTATTTTTCTATACACTAGGGGCAACATGGTCATTTAATAACCTCTAGCAAGGGACTACGGACTTTTTAGTCTCTGGAAACAAACAGGGAGGGACTTTTTAGGGACTAGGGACTTTATAGTTGGGACTAGAAAAAGTCCTAGGACTAGAGAACCAAACACCACCTTACACACCTAGACGGAAGGAGTAGTATCGACCACACATATCTAGCAACCCAATAAATAGCAATAAATTGACGGTATGAAAACAAATAAATAACAATGAATCTCTTGCCTTTGGGACCCAATAAAGCAGATCAATCACATACACACTTATTTTTGCCAGTTTAAATAATGACAGAGAAGCTATGCTTTCTAACCAAAACTTAATTATATTTTGTCTATTTGTTTTGCATCAAGATTTGTCCCATAAGGTCCTCTTAAGGTGTTAAAAAACATTTAGCCTATGTGACAACACACGAGCACATACCTAGTTGCATTGAAAAAGGGCATGAATCCATAAAAAAAAGGGGGCATGAAACGTCAAGCTAGTGATCTTTCCTTGTGTGCAAGGAGGGTGAAACCGCCCGGTTGCTTGTCGGAGCATAGATGGCAGCCATGTCGGTGCCGAAATGCCTAGGAAGGCCTCCTTGATGCCCGCCGGTCGAGTGTTACCCGAAAATTCGGCAACGCTGTGCGATGTTGACCGAAGCAACGATCAGTCGGCTCGGTCACGGCGGTGGCGCGTCTGCCTGCAGATGTCCGGCCACCACTAATCCACTTCCAGACAACGGCGTCGAGCTGCGTGGGCCATCATGGACTGTGACGCTCCAAACAATAGCTGAATCGGTTAAAACTTGCAGCCGCGACGGATCCTAATCGATGGGCGGCAAAACTCCGGCAGCCGTCCGGAGTGACAGGGCAGTGCAGTAGGCTCGGGGGAGGGAGACGAGTGACCGACGTGGCCTTCGCGGCCAAAATCGCCGCTGGCGGTAGGCTCAGGTGTTGCAAGTTTGCAGCACTGTTGTATTTTGCAGCTGTCCAAAATTTTGAGTATTTTCTTCAGATATATCGGACACCTATTGAAGTAGTATTTTTTGCATCCCGTGATGTGTGCTATAATATGGCACATACTCCCTCCGTCCATGAATAAATGTACATTTGATATTCAAAATTATACACTGCTACATGTATGACAGTTATCACACGAAACACAGACGACAATGCCATATCCACCATCCAAGCCCAAGGCTGAAACAGCACCAGCCGTTGGATTAAGTCATCGTCCAAGCGTCGTTCAGCCAAACGTCGTACTTTCATTCAAAATTTATTGATAAAGAGTACTCCCCCTATTTTTATATACAAGGCCACAAACTGAAATTACAGATAACAAGATAAAAATTAATGCGTGCTTTACAAACCAATTTGTTTTCTTGGTTACCGGGTTAATTAATAGGGTGCATGCACATTAGAGAAAACTGAGTGGTCATAAGGGAAAAAGTAGGTGAGTGTGTCATTATCATCCACTACATGCATGCTAATAATTAAACCATGGGTTATTAGTACGAGAAAATGTCATTAATATTTACCTCGATTATTGTTGGTGGCCTTGTATAGATGCAAAATGTATTTTTCATAGTGGCCTTGTATAAAAAAAGGAGAGAGTACCATGCATCAATCTTCCCGATACATTTTAAAATAAAAAAATGTTTCCCTCTTATCACACTGTAATCAAGATTAATAATATTTAGCACACGGTCTCCTTAATTTTTACATGCACTTTGAGGTGGGGTGATTCAAGAGTCGAAAGAAAATGGCTTGTGTCTTTTCAATGTATTTTTTTATTCCACTCCATAATCTAACCTAAAATTTCTATATGTATACTTATTGTGGATGGAGCAAGTATTGGAGATGTTTAAACAAAAAGAAAAGGCATGAAAAATACGTACATCATGCTTATAGTGATCTTCCCTTGCGAGAAACAAAGCGTGAAAGCGCACCAAGGTCCGTTCTGCCCACGGTCCCCCGACGCCGTGCCGTACCGGTGCCGCCGTCGACCGTCGAGCGCGAGCTGATCGTCCCCACCTCGCCAGGGCAAATTTGATAATTTTGACCTCGGGACGAAATCATTTCACAGAATGAACTGGGTGCGAAACTATTTCACTCCCCTGACCTTTTTGTGTAGAGCCCGCCACGCCGGCGCCACACCCTACTGTGCAGCGCCTAGCGCGGCGGCGTTGCACTCCTGTCCACCGTGGCAGCCCCTGGGCCCGCACCCAGCAGTGCAGCGCCTCCGGGCTAGGCGCCACACATGTAATGTGCAGCGCCTAGCGGCTAGGCGCTGCACTGTGACTTATCCAGCCACTTGGCTGGGCCCCCTCCCCCACCCCCCCCCACACCACACACTCTCTCACTCTCTCCCCGAGCTTTGCCCCCTCTCCCACTCTCTCCCCCTCTCAAATCTTCTTCCAAATCTTACAAATTTGAAGAATTTGTCCGTGGATTTCGAAGTCAAACCCTCCCTCAAGGCAATATTCTCCGATCCCCTTGTTTTGATCCAAGTAAAGTTCTCCCATTGCTCATTTGTTGCTAGTTTGGGGAAACCCTAGTTTTGTTTGGATCTAGAGATTTGCATGGAGATGTGAGATGTTTGTTTGCCAATTTCTATGATTAGGCTTTGTTAGTATGCTAGGGTTATTCTTATGGGTGTTCTTATGTTGGTGCTAGGGTTAGGTTTAGGGCTAGGGTTATGGTTAGGGTTATGGTTATGGTTAGGGTTAGGGTTATGGTTAGGGTTAGGGTTGTTGTTTCATATATATATTAGGGTTTGTATTCCGTGTTAATCCTTGGATTAGTACTCATGGAAGCAATGTTACCTTGTGTTCTTTGAATGCTTATAGGGATGGGAAGAACATGTGTGTTTGTTCATTATGGGGACAAAGACGCCTTTTTGAAAGGCAATATAGAACCGGACCCGGATGAGCTTGACATGGTGTTTGATAGTAGTCCTAGCTATGCGGAGCTCTTGCAACAAGTTAGGAAAGATTTGAATTGGATGGACCCTGGTGATATCATTGAGTTGGAGGGAAGGCATAATGTTGGTTTTGGAATGCACATCCGTTGGAAGACAATGCGTGTCAACTCGGAGCAACGTTGGGTTGCATACAAGGAGACGGTGGCCGAATCACTAGACAAGGCTCTTGAGTTATTTGCAACGAAGAAGGTTGATTCAAGTTTGCATTTGGACTTGAACCGGAACCCCTCCCCTTTGGTTGCTAGTAGCCCCCCACCCTTGAAGCGAGATGAAATTGTTGAACCTCTTTTGACCCAAGAAGTGAGGCCAACATTGAGCCCGTATACAAACAACCAAGATGAATCTTTGCAAGAGGACAATGATGAGTATGCGGACGATGACAATGAAGTTGATCTCCATGACAACAATGTGGGTGATCTCGACAAATATCATTTGCAAAAGACAATGGACCATTCCATCCCTTTTTCCCGTGCATATGCATCGGACTCGGATGACGATGGTCCCGATGAACAAGTTGATGCGGAGGGGTTCACGGTGAAGGAGGCCGAAGCTTTCGAGAAGGTATTTGGTCGGGATCATCAGACTACATTGTTCAAGGATGTTAGTCTCGCGGATGAAGCCGTGGTAGATGGTGGCCAATGTGTACCTCTTGGGGTTAGGCCAAGCTCTCACCGTGATTTGGTAGACGACAAGAACCGGATTGCTAAAGGTTCTAAGTTCGACAGCTTATTGGAATTGAAGATGTGGCTCGACAACTACTTGGTTACGCATTATCGTCCACACAAGGTGGTGAACTCAGACGTCAATGTGCGCTACACGGTTGCATGTGCATGTGAAGATGAAATATGTCCGTGGATTGTGCGTGCAAGACCATGGAAAGGAGGTCCAACTTGGCATGTAGTGAGTTGTGTGCCAACTCACTTGTGCCAAGGCAAAAGGGTGGATGGCAAGATTGTGTCCAAAGACCACAAACAACTCACGTCCGAGTTCATCGCTTACAGGCTCTCCAACTCAATATCCACACTTCCAACAATGAGCATCCAACATGTCATTGATCTTGTGAAAGCCATCTTTCATTACAAGGTGAAATACGGTAAGGCATGGAAGGTGAAGCAAGCCGCATTTAAGATGTTGTATGGTACATGGGAGGAAGCATACAACCGAATCCCTAGGTGTTGTTAGCCATGGCCGCGACAAACCCGGGCATGCTTCATGTGGTCGAGCCTCATGGGCACCAAACAACGGTTCATGAAGGAAGGAAAGTCAGAGTATTTGGCCGTGCTTTTTGGGCGTTTGAGCAATGTGTGAGGGCTTTCGTACATTGTAGGCCGGTCATCGCAATTGATGGCACGTTCTTGACCGGACAATACAAGGGCACCTTGTTGGTTGCGATAGCAAGTGATGCCAATAACCGGGTGTTGCCATTGGCATTTGCTTTGGTTGAGGTGGAAAACAATGACAACTGGGAGTGGTTTCTGCATCTTTTGAGGACGAAGGTGTTACCCGCTCAAAGGGAAATTTGTGTCATATCAGATCGGAATCAAGGAATTCTTAACGCGGTGGAGATTGACATTCCCGGGCATGCTCCGTTGCACCATCGATGGTGCATGAGGCACTTTTGTTCGAACTTCTATAGGGCATGTGGCCTTAAGGAGTTGACCGATGATCTTCAAGATTGTTGTCTCGCTTTCTCCGATAAGCGCTTCGCCACTTTGTACAACAAATTGCTCGCACACAAAAAACTTGATCCCAGGGGTCAAGACTTTCTCAATAGGCACATTCAATACCGGAACAAGTGGGCACGTGCTTTTGATGAAGATGGCCGGAGATACGGTCAAATGACAAGCAATATGGCCGAATGCTTCAATAGGGTGCTCAAAGGTGCACGTGGATTACCCGTGACGGCAATAGTTCAATACACATTTGACAAGATGAATGCGTACTTTGTAAAGTACTCGATGGAAACCGATGCATAGATAGCGGGTGAGAACCCACGGAAGTACAAGTACAAGTTCCCACCCAAAGTTGATGAATGGTTGGTATTTCAATCACGGAAGGCGGACTCAGAAGAAGCTATATTATATGACAACGAAGAGTGGAAGTACGAAGTGAAAGAGCCAGGAGGAACCAAAAACGATGGCCGGCAACATGGAGGTCGGGCTTTCAAGGTGTCGTTAACACAATGTGATTGCACTTGCAGGAGGTCATTGTTGCTTCATCTCCCATGCTCACACTTGTATACCGCCGGTCGCGTTAGGAATGTGGACATCAATCACCCACGCACCGTGAGGGAGTCGGAGTTCTCAATCATGACGGTCAAGAAAACATGGGCTCCCCGCTTTCACCCATACTTTGACCAATCACAATGGCCGGAGTATCATGGAGTTCAACTATAGCCGGATCCGGAGTTGAAGGTTGTTAAACGGGGTAGACGTAAGACAAAGCGTCTTAGAGGCGACATGGACGGATGGGGCCATGGTGGGCGCCTCGAAGCGGGCAACGACCAATTCCAAGAGCCTCGTGAGAGCTCCCGTTGTGGGAAGTGCAAAGGTCATGGCCACAACAAAAGAAAATGTACGAAACCAAGGAAAAGGTCCAAGAAAAATGATGCAAGCACAAGCCAACAAGGAGCTACACAAGGGAGCCAACCAAGTGGTAGCCAACCTAGTGGTAGCCAACCTAGTGGTAGCCAACAAGTGCCAAGCCAACCAAGTGGTAGCCAACCTAGTCGTAGCCAACAAGTGCCAAGGCAACCAAGTGGTAGCCAACAAGTGCCTAGACAACCAAGTGTTAGCCAAAGAGGATCTAGGCAACAAAGAGGTCGGCAACTTGGACTTACAAGAGGCCGTGGTGGTGGTAGAGCTCGTGGTGGTGGTCTAGGCCGTGGTGGTGGTAGAGCTCGTTGTGGTGGTAATGGCCGTGGTGATGGTCTCGGCCTTGGTGATGGTCTTGGCCTTGGTGGTGGACTTGGCTGTGGTGATGGACAAGGGCAAGTTCGTTATAGAGGAATGTTTGGATACATAGATGGACCATTTCCGTATGTTCCTCACTAACTATAATGTATCATATGTTCTTGTTTTTTCATATGTTCTTCTTTTTCATATGTGCTTCCATTTGTTCTTATTGTCCTTACTAACTATTATGTTTCACTCATTGTAGGTATGGCGGCTTCCCAACCCAACAAACCAACGATGAAGGAGGATGGCGAAGATGAGATGGCGGGATGGTGGGAGAAGGCTGCAAAGAAGCTTAGAGAGGAGGATGCAGCCCAGCTAAAGAAGAAGAAGGAAGAGGAGCTTGAGAAGGAGAGGAAGCGAAAACAGACTGCGGCAAATGCGATGCGCGCTAGGGAGCAAGCGTCGATGAGGAAAGTTGAGGAGGCACAGAAGAAGCGTCAACAGGATTTTGAAGAAAGAACCATGAAGCTTTGGGCAATTGCAGCTGAAAAAGAAGAGAGGGACAATCAGATATTCATGGAGAGGGTGGTTAAGGAGGCTCACCTCATAAGAAAAAGGGAGGAGGAAGAGGAAGAAGAAGAAGGGAAAGGGGCCTTACTCTACGCAATAGAGCTATGTCATTCTCTTCGATTTGGTTGTGAACTACTATGTCTCCTCTTCGATTTGGTTGTGAACTACTATGTCTCCTCTTCGATTTGGTTGTGAACTACTATGTGCCGTGAACTACTATGTCTCCTCCTCGATTTGGTTGTAAGAACTACTATGTGCCGTGAACTACTATGTCTCCTCCTCGATTTGGTTGTAAGAACTACTATGTGTCATGAAGTACTATGTGTTATGAACTACTATGTGTCGTGAAGTACTTCGTGCATATGTTCTTTTCACAGTTGTTTGCTTGCTACGTATCAATCCTACTTCACATCTGGGCGCTGCAATCTACAGTTGTTACTTACTATGTTTGCATATGCTAAAAAATTCACTAAGTCCAAGTGCAACGCCTAGCATCTGGGCGCTGCAATCTACCGTGTGGCGCCTAGCTGCTAGGCGCTGCACAGGTCTGTAGCTATCCAGACAGCAACAGAAGGTATGGCAAGTTACAGACCTGTGCAGCGCCTAGCCTGGAGGCGCCACACTCTACAGTGCAGCGCCTGGCAGCTAGGCGTTGCACAGTATAGTGTGGCGCCCCCGAGCTAGGCGCTGCACAAACACTTAGCGAATTTTTTGCCTCAAACTGGAGGCCTACCTTCTGTGGCTCTCTGGATAGCTACAGACCTGTGCAGCGCCTAGCCTGGAGGCGCCACACTCTATAGTGCAGCGCCTGCCGGCTAAGCGTTGCACAATAGAGTGTGGCGCCTCCAGGCTAGGCGTTGCACAAGTCTGTAGCTATCCAGACAGCAACAGAAGGTATGGCAAGTTACAGACCTGTGCAGCGCCTAGCCTGGAGGCGCCATACACTACAGTGTAGCGCCTGGCAGCTAGGCGTTGCACAGTAGAGTGTGGCGCCTCCAGGCTAGGCGCTGCACAGGTCTGTAGCTATCCAGACAGCAACAGAAGGTATGGCAAGTTACAGACCTGTGCAGCGCCTAGCCTGGAGGCGCCACACTCTACAGTGCAGCGCCTGGCAGCTAGGCGTTGCACAGTATAGTATGGCGCCCCCGAGCTAGGCGCTGCACAAACACTTAGCGAATTTTTTGCCTCAAACTGGAGGCCTACCTTCTGTGGCTCTCTGGATAGCTACAGACCTGTGCAGCGCCTAGCCTGGAGGCGCCACACTCTACAGTGCAGCGCCTGCCAGCTAGGCGTTGCACAGTACAGTGTGGCGCCCCCGAGCTAGGCGCTGCACAAACACTTAGCGAATTTTTTGCCTCAAACTGGAGGCCTACCTTCTGTGGCTCTCTGGATAGCTACAGACCTGTGCAGCGCCTAGCCTGGAGGCGCCACACTTTACAGTGCAGCGCCTGCCAGCTAGGCGTTGTACAGTAGAGTGTGGCGCCTCCAGGCTAGGCGCTGCACAGGTCTGGATAGCTACAGCCCTGTGCCGCGCCTAGCCTGGAGGCGCCACACTCTACTGGGTCATTTTCAGCCACAATTCAACAATATGTATAATAAACATTAAGGTTCAAAAAGGGTTCACCACAGACATCATTTCTTAGAAAGGACCATCACAATAAGTTCAAGTTTAACATAGAGCTACCACCACTCCAAGTTCAACGACATAACAAATTCCACATTACTAATAGCTACGACCACTCCAAGTTCAACGACATAACAAATTCCACTCTAAGTTCAACATTATAAAAAAAATGACGATGACTAGTGTTTTCCGCGCTTGCTGGCTCCTCCCCCCCTCTTGACGCTTATCTTCTTCACCTTCCTAGGAAGAGGAACCCGCTCCGGCTCCGGCTCCGGTTCGTCCACGTCATCTACATAGTCATCCAAATAGTCATCCAAAGCCGCCATCCGCGAGGTGCCGACCGTCCTTTTGCCTCTTTGGCCTCTTTGGGTGAAGTCTTCAGGTGTGTACTTGTTGATTCCCGTCCTAGGCTTCAACTCGTATGCAGACCGAGCCTGGTACGTCCCCACGGTCATATCATCAGCAACCTATGCATCAACAGAAGATATGGAAAAACCATGTGTGAGGGTATAGTTAGCAATGCATCAACAAATGGATATATATCGTCATGACATACCTCTTGGGTGACCACACCCACATCCTCATCCTCGAAAGGTTCACCATGGCCCTGCCCCGAAGCGGGATCTGATGGTGTCGCCGACCTAGACCGTTCTGGTGATACATACTCGGGGTCACGACAACCGAAAAGGTTTGATAGCCGCCTTAACTTTTGGCCCTGGCGCTGCAACATGTACAAGTGAATGAGACATGGAATGTAGCAACAAATGTTAAGTACTAGTTTGAAGGAGATGTGAACCTTAATGAATGCTCGAAGTGCACCTTCCCCATCGCTTTTGCCAGATGGGTTGTTTCCAGAATAGTCTCGGTCTCATCAGCTGCTTTCTTGATCTGGGCACGCTATGAACAGAAACGGTATCAAAGTGTTAGGCAAGCGAAGATGTGAATAGTGCGAATGGAAAAGCAAAAAGGGCTAACCACAAAGTTCATCATTGGAGCTGAAGGGATCACTGAGTTGCCTTTCCTGACTAATGTGTTGTACTGGTGCTGGGCTACCTCATCAAAAACGGTGGGTTCTTCCAGAATCTCCTCAGCATACGCCGGCTTGCATACCTCCACGCGGGTACTTGCAAGAAACCATGTGAGATAGTTGTTGAACGCGATCGGGCAGTGCTCACGAAGCTGGGCTCGTTTTCCAGCCCTTGCTTGCTCCACACTAAGAGCGAACTGCACGACATACTTCCTGTGATGCTTGGCCCAATCCTTGATCTTCCGCTGCTTTTTCCTATCCAACCTGCAAGTTAGAAACAGAATATTAGCATCATCGAAACCGTCGAGAAGCTGCTAAGTGCTCAAGGTTAATTATATCTTACGCGTGTAGCAACTTGTCCGTGTCCTCCCACTCCGGCGGGTGTGGCTGGAACAAACCAAACTGGCGGAACACCCGATGTGGCAGGTGAAGCTCAACCGCCCAGTTGCATATCAGTGGGCACCGCATATGCCAGAGATCCCTATCCCTAGTGCACATCGGATTCAGCCTGAACTCTATAGGGTTACCAAAACTCTCTCCTTTTCCATACGGCTCCCATTCCACCTGCAAAATGGGATTGAATGCAAAATTGATATCGAGTTACGATACAAGCATGATAATCACTTATGCAATGTCGGTTCACCTGCTCAGGCGTGATCGCGTCCAGCTCGCTCTTGTACAACTTGTACATTACCGAGGGATCATCCGTCGTCTCATTTAACACATCCCACTTGTAAGCCCAAGTGGGGAGCCGTAGTGGGTCGTCTTTATCGTCCCAATCCTCGTACTTCACGGTCTTCGGTCGTCCAACCGGCAAACGCTCCCAGCTCCATATGGAAAGTGCGAGCAGACAACCACCAATACCTCCAGTGTGCCTACAACAGGCTTCGTCCAACTGCACATAAAAGAGAACATGGTCAAATTTGCCGCAAGAGCGCATTGATAATGTATCAATGAAGTGAAAAGGAAACAACTTCATACCTGTCGATACAAGTAAGCCAGTGTCGCCGAACCCCAACTCCATTTGCTATCGAAGACGGTCAACGCCTTCAGCCACATCCATGGAGCATTCTTGCCTGTGCCATCAGCAAACATAGTCCTGGATATCACGTACCACATGTAGACACGAGCATATGTCTTCACCATGTCCTCATTAGCATCCTCAGGGCAAGTACTGAAGTTCGATGATATCCACGTGAAAGTAGCGCCCGCTGCGACTCTTTCCTTCTTCTTATCTTCTGCTTCTGGTTCCCGAGGCTCCGGAGGAACCATACCGATAAGGGCATGCATCTGCGCGCGCCACCCATCAGAATCGGTGTTCATACATAAAGGATTGCCATCGATAGGAAGACCGGTGATCATAGCAATATCCTGCAGCGTCACGGTCATCTCCCCGGTCCGAAGATGGAAAGTGTGTGTCTCCGGCCTCCAATGATCAATAAGCGCGGTGAGTGCTGCAGCATTGTTGGGTGGCGTCGACCGGCGGACCAACTGAATGAAAGGGAGAAGTCCTGCCTCCCTTACATACGGTGTGTACCGCTCATCATAGCGCATCCATCCAAGGCTGATCCCGTGAGACCGAAGCTTCAGAGGTGCAAGCTCCTACAAACAAACAAATCATAACATTACATATGGGGCATTTGTGTTTGAAAAAAATACGAAATTCATAACACCGGCCACTTTCAGTATTACCCGCTGCTCCACCGACATAGCGTACGACCGGTGTTGTTTGTCCCAATGATCATCGAGAAGCCAAACCATCCTAACAATTTCAACAAAGCATTCTTGTCAACACGATTATCTTTTCAATTCAAAAAAACTAAAGTAGGCCTACTACATGCAAGATTCAAAGCATATGTATCCAAAGCATTTTTCTCAATACGAGTATAATTCAAAGCATATGTATCCAAAACTAAACTAGGCCTACTTCATACAAATAACTTTTCCATAGAAATAACATGTCAATCTATATATCCAACCATATCTTTTCAATAAAATAAAATACACTAGGGTTCCACAAATCAAACAAACAAGGGTTGTAATACATGCAAATTTCTAATACATGCAAGATTCATATCTAATCAAATCAAACAAGGATTCCCCAAATCTTCGAAATACCATATTTTGTATGGATAGAAAGAAGGGGATCGGAGGAGAGTGCCTTCTAGGATGGATTGGTGAAGAAATGCACGGATCAAATCGTCCGATCTGAAGGATTTGGGAGAGGGGATTGAGAGGGGGAGAGGAGGAAGCCGCCCGCGCTGTTCTGTAACTCCTGGAACGAATGGGTGGGGTGGGGGGAGGGGGAGCGGGCGGCTGCCATCTAAGTCACAGTGCAGCGCCTACGGGCTAGGCGCTGCACATTACATGTGTGGTGCCTACCTCGTAGGCGCTGCACTGCTGGGTCCGGGGCCCAGGGATGCCACGGTGGCCTGGAGTGCAACGCCCCCGAGCTAGGCGCTGCACTGTTGGGTGTGGCGCTGGTGTGGCGAGCGCTGCACAAAAAGGTCAGGGGAGTGAAATAATTTCACGGGCAGTTCATTCTGTGAATTGATTTCGTTCCGAGGTTAAAATTGTCAAATTTGCCTGACGAGACCATCCGTTTACTGACATGTGCGCCCACGTTCGCCGTGGACCCGGCGGGTCAGCGTCCGGGGCCCGCCCCACGAGAAAGCCACGTTCCGGACGGTCCTTCTTTCCCGGAAACCGATGCGCGACGGGAGCTCCGCCGTGCCTCCTCCCAACTGAACCAGCAAACACGTGGGCCCCACCTTGAGCGCCGGGCCCGCGCCCAGCGACCCAGCGTGCTCGCCCTCGGGGCCCGCTTTCCTTGTCGCCGTTCGAAATTCGAATTGAATGCCCACGCGCGGAGCGGAAACGGACTCCCCCGGAGAAAAGGACAACGGCTACCTCCCCGGCTACTTCTGCTTCAGTTTTGTCTCGTCCCGATCGGCCGGCCCCATTCTTCATCCATCGTCACCCCTCCTCACACCCGCAGTGCCACGCGGGAGCTAGCTCCGACCCCGGACGCGGCGAGAGAGAGGGAGAGAGAGGGGCGGCGTCGATGGGGAAGTGGATCAAGTCGCTGGTGGGCCTCAAGGCGCCGTCGGCGTCCGCGGCGCCGGGGAAGGGGCGGAAGTGGAGCCGGCTGTGGCGGAGCGCGTCCAGGGACGGCGCCGGGGGCTGCGAGACGTCCTCAACCACGTCGTCCGCCAGCGCGCTCGGCTCGGTCGTGGCCGCCGCGGCGCGCGCGCCGCCCCGGGACTTCCGCGTGATCAGGCAGGAGTGGGCCGCCGTGCGCATCCAGGCCGCCTTCCGCGCCCTCCTGGTAAGTGGTAACCGACGCGCAGATTGCTCCATGGTTTCGTGCTACTACGTATTCCGATCTGATGCGATACTGGTGTTTGTTGATGAACTGATGGTCTCTCGCGCGGTTGATCAGGCGAGGCGGGCGCTGAAGGCGCTGCGGGGCATCGTGCGGCTGCAGGCGCTGGTGCGCGGCCGGCTGGTGCGGCGGCAGCTCGCCGTCACGCTCAGCCGCATGGAGGCGCTGCTGAGGGTGCAGGAGCGCGCCATGGAGCGCCGGGCGCGCTGCTCCGCCGACGCGCTGTCACAGGACGCGCCCGGCCACCGCGACGGCCGTGCCGATCCGCTCAGGGAAACTGAGGTACATATCTTTTGGGATTGAATGTGCATTTGCAATGCTTGCTTCGATCCATGGCTCTTGCAGCGCTCGGTAATGTCTAGAATGTAGTTTTCATTCCTGGAAATTTGATAGAATCGCTCCATTTCTTGTGGCAAGAATTTGATGGAGAATTAGAGATTCAGGCTGAGCTGGGCCTTCCTGTTACAAAATATGGGTCCTCCGGTTTCTTAGTTTAAAACTGGCCCATGGGCTATGTTGTTGAGAATGTAGAAATTTGATAGAATCGCTCCATTTCTTGTGGCAAAACTTGATGGAGAACTAGAGATTGGCACAGCTGGACCTTGCTGTGGGCCTCCACTTTCTTAGTTTAACACTGGCCCATGGTTTATGTTGTTGAGTCCGCTGTCTTCCATTTCTTCACACGCACACACTTTTACAGGTTTTAAAACTACTACAACACAAATATATTTTTCCTCCCAAAGAACACCATTAGTGATTTTAATTAGATCTGGATTCAAGTTATGAATTAAGGAAGATTGCCATGCTCACATATTTGAATCCACTTGGTAAATAATTACTTGTGCAAACCAATTTTGATTCGAGCATCAGGTTTGGAGATCGTTTCGCTTCCAGGATGTGAATTCAAAGATAATTCTGTATCACCATCTGAATGCTGGACTACACTATGTGTTCACAAAAGGCAGTTTAATTAGCAGAAGAGTTTTGATGAAGTGTACTAGGTTCTTAAATTTTGAACTCGTCTATCTTTTTTTCAGAACGGGTCATGTAAAATTTGAGAGGTTTGCACTCGTTCTTAAAAAGAGAAGGATGTGCGAATATGGCTACTTTTATCTGAAAAGGACTTCTGCCAGTATGACTAAGATTGACATTGACAGTTAAACTTCTTTTGTTTTGGGTGATGATTGAGTCCATTATAAGATTGTTATTTGTGCTTTCACATGTACCATGCTTGTTTGAATCGATCCTTGTAGTGACGATGTTAGGTGAGAAAAGCAATATACACCAATGAGGCCTTACGCAGTTAGTGATTGCCCACCATGTTTTAAGTTCAGAACGCAACTTACACACAGTGGAGCTCAGAGGACATGTTGACATTTATGTGAATTAATTAGGATAACCAAGTAATAACATATTTGGTGTTCTCACTGGAGGAATTATGTAAGTTGATTAGGAAATGTGGCGTCAACTTGGTTTGTGACAGATTAGCTGACCTTGTTAGCACTGCAGGAACGATGGTGTGACAGGCAAGGTTCTGTCAACCAAGTAAAATCAAGAATGCACATGAAACATGAGGGTGCAGTGAAGAGACAAAGGGCAATTGCTTATGCTCATTCTCACCAGGTATATGCTGAACCAATGAGAATTTCCTGATACGTACACACCTTACATTTGAGACTGATCTTTATTTCTTCACTTCTTTTATTTATTTATTTATTTATTTTTGCACATAATTCTTTCAGGGTCGGAGTTCAAGATACAGTGGAAGGTCAAGCTCCCCTGCAAGCTCTCTCAGGAACCATGAGTCTTACATAGAAGGATGGATGGCAACAAAACCCTGGGAGAGCACGCATATGGACTCAAACCTCGGCCAGTCGCGTCGTCTACATAGCTACAAGGAGACGATAAACTTCGAAGACTCCAAATATTCATGTGCTGGCTCCACCAAGATCAGAAGAAACAATGACTCAGCCAGAGTTGAAGCAATGCCTCCACCGGCGCTCTCGGCTTCCTCCTCGGACTTTGGGTGCGACGAGAGCTCTCCGTCGACATCCTCGGTGACCCCAGGATACTCTGCTACCAACACCTTGGCATCAGAGGCAAGATCCGACAGTGGTGGAGGGCCGGGGTACATGAGCTTGACCAAGGCTGCCAAGGCAAGGCTGGAGGACGTCGGCGGCAGTCGGAGAGGGCCGTTCCAGCTGCAGAGGCAGCGGTCTGGGGGCGTGCCGTATTACAGCAGAAGGGTGGCGCTCTCTTCGTTGGACTCCGAGAGCAACGCGGGATCGGATGTCTCGGCCGCCGCGAGGAGGTTGAACAGCTTGTCTCTCAAAGGGCAGAGCATGACGAGGAGCTTGGACAAGGAGAACTACAATTATTAATCCTAGCTGCTTGCTTGCTTGCTCACATGGACAAACTAGTTTGCAACTCATACATAAATTTTCTTCATTCTGCTTCTGCTTCAGCGTTATGTGTACACACACCCAGTGTCGAGTTCAACGCCTCATTGGTTGCATTAATAATAAGTACTCCCTCCGTTCCAAAATAGATGACCTAACTTTATACTAATTTTGTACTAAAGTTAGTATAAAGTTGAGTCATTTATTTTGAAACGGAGGGAGTAATATTTTAGGTGACATTGGTCAGACAATGGAAAAGATTCCCCAACTCACACTTCTCTTTGCGATTGTACCCATCTAATTTCGTTTCTGTACCTTGTATCCATGTCAAGGGTTGATCCTCTGTTTGTCCCTCTAGCTACCTGCTGTGTACTCCCTCCATTCCGAAATTACTTGTCGCAGAAATGGATGTATCTAGATGTATTTTAATTCTAGATACATTCATTTCTGTGATGAGTAATTTAGAACGGAGGGAGTAGTTACTACACCGAAAAGCTAGAAATGGCTCTGAAGTGGGGATGGAGACAGTTGCTTGAGCTTGGTCACAAACGGTGAAACTTGACAAATATGGGGGACAATGAGAACGGTGCAAGCTTAATTGAGCATTTTAAATCGTTGCGAGAACCAAACGACGGCGTGCATGTCGTGTTCCCGAAGATCCCGTGACGCGCCTCGGAGGATCGGCCAGTGACTCCAGTCGCACAAAAAATTGCCGGGTTCACTCGGATTGGCCGTCCCATATACGATGCCCTCATCAGATCAGAATCCAGCGCCATCCGGGTAAAATAAACATCCATTCCATCCTGTGCGCGCTTGCGTTCCGCTTTGCCGTTGGCACGCAGCGATCGCCCTGCCCCTTGACCTGTCGCCACGTTTGACTAACGATCTTGTTAAATGTTAATGATTTTCGATCGCGAGTGCTAAGCTTTCACCTGCTCGATCGGGACCCGGAACCAAAAGTGTGCTAGTACAGTACTAGCTGTTATTACTGCCGGTGCCGGACACTGATAGCAGTACGTAAATTTCAGTGGTGAAATGCGCCAGCCCATGCATGCTCCTCGTGCCACAAAGGAGGCATGCATGATTACACGATCCAGATTTGCATGGCGTACTGCTGTAGGGTGCGCGACAGAAAGGGATGATGGTCCATGCCAGGCGGCAGCGGCAGCGGCACCGGCCAGAACAGTGCGGCCCATGCCGTTATCCTGAGGCGGGGCAGCGGGCAGTGTGACGGCCTGACGGGACAGGCAGGATTCTCGAGGACGGCGGGGACGGGGACGATTCAGAGTTTACAGGCTTTCGTCAGACGGCGGGGACACGGGGCCACGGTGATTGGTGTCAGTTGTCACGGCGTGGCGTGGTCACCGCGCGCCAAAGCGACAGCGACGGTGGAGTTAAATGGGGGCGGGCGATCATCAGCCAGCGTCACTGCTCTTTGCAGCTACTGCCACACCACCATAACGCAGCAAGCAAGCGCGCGCGACAAGGCCAGACACGACGACGGCGACGCCGCCGCCGCAAGCCGTGGCCGGTTGGAGGCGGGCACGACCGGCCGGCGATGGGGGACAGGGCGGAGTGCAGGTTCCGCACGGTGTGCGTCTTCTGCGGCAGCAGCGCTGGCCGACGCAGGGTGTTCGGCGACGCGGCCCTCGACCTTGGCCACGAGCTGGTAGGCGAATCGGACTGGCTCGGCTTTGCCACCGTGCCGTCTTCTTGTCAAGTTAAGCTCTTGAGCTCACGCATGGGGTTGCTCATGCACTGGCGCAGGTGAGGAGGGGCGTCGACCTGGTCTACGGCGGCGGCAGCATCGGCCTCATGGGCCTCGTCGCGCGGACGGTGCTCGACGGTGGCCGCCGTGTCGTCGGGTACGTCCCTCCGTACACAACGCTTCCTCTGCTTCTTGGAGAGTGCTCTGCTCTGCTTGTCTTGACTGAGTGTTTCTCCGTTCCATCTGTTGACAGGGTGATTCCCAGGGCTCTCATGCCTGTCGAGGTACGCAATCTCGATGCTTCAGATTTTTATCTATGTGCTGTACGTAGCATTGTGTATGTCTAGTGTAACCAGAGTATAATAGAATTTCCCGGCGATAATAATAACAAAACGACAATTTATGTGAATTTGGTCAAGTTTTTGTTTTGTTTTGTCATCTGAATTTAGCCGTACACCTGAAAAATTCATTGGCCACATGAGGTTATCTCAGCTGAATTTGAAGTGTGTGGCAAAACATTCAAATTAAGTTCATCTTACTCAAATGACGACCATGCAAATTTGGGGGGCGAGGGATTGAGGCAGGTCTGATTTTGTATGTACTCGTACAACATTATATTTTGTAGTCGTTTCTCTGAAAGTTTCATTTTTATTTGTACAAACAGATATTAGGTGAGAGTGTGGGAGAAGTAAAGGTTGTATCTGACATGCATGGGAGGAAAGCAGAGATGGCTCGACGATCCGAGGCATTCATCGCTCTTCCTGGTACCACATGCTTAACGATCTTCTTAATCAGTCTACCATTATCGACCGATCGTGCTCATACGTTAGAAGAGCTTGCTTACAATTTTCTTTTATGTTCATCAGGGGGGTACGGAACCATGGAGGAGCTGTTGGAGATGATAACATGGTCTCAATTGGGAATTCACAACAAACCTGTAAGCAACAAAGCATAACAGATAGATATTGCATGGCAAATTGGCCGCAGTTTTTCCCCCAAACCCAAACGAATAGAGCTTTCTGTTGCTAACAAACATCATACCAATATAGGTTGGGTTGCTAAATGTGGATGGTTACTATGATACCCTGCTTGCACTGTTTGACAAAGGTGCGAGAGAGGGCTTCATCAACGCAGACTGTACACACATACTTGTCTCAGCGCCAACTGCTGCGGAATTGCTGACAAAGATGGAGGTGATTTGACAATTTTGTTGTGAAATCCATCTTTATATTCACACACTACATTTCCATTTTCCAAATGTGTTTACATGTCCTTTTCTTCTCTATGTATCTAGCAATACACTCGGTCGCACCAGGAGGTGGCCCCAGCGACGAGTTGGGAGATCTCAGAGCTTGGCTACGCAAAAGCACCACCGGCTGATGGATGAACTCTAACATTCATTCCACTGATATGATGATGTATTTGTTGTTTTTCTTTAATGTTTTTCCTATTAGTCAAAAGAAATTCAGCGTCACGGTTGAGATATGATTTTCTCTTGTGTTTAATTGTACGGTGTGCTGGTCGTTGCCATCTATAGTTTTCAAGTTTGAATTGCATTACCAAGTATGTTTTGTTATTCTTGCTGTCTACGGTGAATCCAATCAGGCCATCGTTGTACACGTAGAAGCAGCTGGGATATGTTATAGGTGAATTGTACCTTTTTCGTTTTCTTCGCAATTTGCAAGGATTCCAATAATCCATAAATAAGTTACAATAGCTATTACGAGTTAAGTAATTGACTGGCCAAAATCCATCTTGTGATCTTGTGCACAATTCCATAGTGGTCATATTTTTACACCCAAATTTACATAAATATGTTTGTATAGCTTCTCTACAGGGATTGTTCTATAGTTTTCCATAATTGAGAAGACATGAACTATTATCTATGTTTATAGCCAATATAACGAGTGAATTCCACTTTTTACTTCTTAGTTGGCCATCTGAAAGTTGTTATCTCACTTTACGAGAATTCTACCAGTTTACTCATTTAGTGGCAATATATCTATATTTTATCGTATATAAGTTTCGGACCCATTACAACAACTCAAGATCACATGTTGGCAGCCATGGCATGCCACAACGAATAGGCCATGAGTGCCCCACAATACAATGAAAGCTGTCGTGGAATAGTTTAAAGCAATTGGGGCACTCTTGTCGAGCAACCTCCATGATGACCTTCCTACGCTTTGTTCGCGACCGCTGTATGCCGCTTCTTCTACACCATCATCTGCGCACCACACAAAATCTTTCTCCAGCTATACACCAATGTGGTACTGTGAGTATCATGCCCTTCAGCTCAGCGTGCACGTCGTTGATAGATGCACCCAAGCGTGTGGTTCCCGCGTTAGAGACTAGCCACATTATGCTGAGACCACACTCAACCATGGCTCGGGGACCTCCCTGTTGTAGCGTCCGGGAGATATAGGAACCGATCGTCCGACCCACAACAACAGGCTCGGGGCGTTGCCGACATGTGGTGAGCCGACGATGAACCTAAGAGATAGTGCAGCTATGTGCTAATTTCTTTCCAATTTGTTTTTCTTCCTCATGTATTCTAGCTTGAGTTGAAGAAAGATTAGGGGTCACGTAGACTAAATAGCAAAAGCTAGGCACATGTAGATACCAACAACACACACGCCATTCATGTGGCCAGGACGAAATAACAACATAATGGTCCTCGAAATCAAATGCATCCATATCCCCCAAACCTAACTCTTCTTCATTGTCCTCCAAGAAAGACTAAGGTAGAGCAAGAAGATAACCTTGAAACCATAAGCCACACGATCAAAGTTATTCGTCCACTGAACATCTTCCCATCGTCCATTGATCAATCAACACCATGTGATTACGGTTAGATCGGGTAGGATTACATTTGTGTGCCACTATGGATGATCATTTCACGTTAACCATGAAAGAATGTGGCTTAGTAAGCTAGGTACCACACCACAACTACTTGAGATGTGGTTCTAAGGTGTGAAAATGGTCCACAACTTGAATGGGGTAAAATGTGGAGAAATTCCTGCTAAGTGGGTTAGAAGGGATAAATTCTCATTAAATGGTGCAATCGTCACAAATGCAAACTAGGGGTTAAAACATGGAGTTCACTATAAAACATGGTTACCCTATGATCCTGATGTCTATCAAACTGGCTAATATCATGCACAAATGGATTTGACTATCATTTTTATGTTACTATGTAATTGTAAACCAAATTAGAGATGCTTGTCATGCAACTTGCCTAAGGAAGGTAATGGCCATTGGCCGTGGTAAACTCCTAAATTTTGTATGAGTGAGTTAAATATAAATTATTGTGACAACTAAATTCGTATATAGTGCAACAACAAATATAGAGAATCAAAAAGTGGGTACCAAATTAAAGTGTGACACACAACTCTCACAAGAGAAGATAATATAAGCCCGTTGAAGAGCATGTTTCCCATGTTATGGTCACCATACGAGAGGACTCATGTGTCTAGGTGCACATAGCAAAAGCGCTAGGCTCTACTAGTATTTAGGGGCATCAAGAATGACACCTTCACCAAGAACCATCAGAATTTAGATGTTCCAGTATGCTTCACATCCATATGGGTCCATACACTTGGATGAAAGGAAGCATAAGCGGATGAGATATTGAAAAAAACCTAGACTGGACTCCGCATGATCTTCCTTCTCATGCACCCACCACCAGAGTAAATTGCAAAAAACCACCACAATCGTGGACGCGATTTCACAAAACCGCCACCTTTCGTTTTTTTTCTTCAAAAAACCACCACGTTTGTGCCGATAGTTTTCAAATAACGCTGATCGAGCATTTTGCCGCGTCTGATAGCAAACCTGACCGGTTGGGCCCGCTGTCAGGTGCCACGTGGACAGGGGGCGACGGCGGCCGTCACGCGCCGTTAGAAGGCGTCGCACAAAGCCTGGTGCAGCCGAACCCAGTCGTCCATTCCCCTCGCTCTCGATCCAGTCTCTGCCTCCCATCTCTTCCGCCGCTCATTTCTCGCCGCCGGCCGCCGGCCGAAACCCGCCGCAGGCATGGTCGACTGGAAGGACGGCAAAACCAGCAGCGAGGACTGTGTCACCCCTCTTCAACGCCCACGACGAGGAAACCTATGTGAGTATGATTTGCCCGTGGATTAGGGTTAGGGTTTCCATCGATTTGAGCTTTGCTTTTCATTGATTTGAGCTCTGGGAGTATATATGAGTTATATTGCACTATTGTAGATCCCGCATACCATTGTTGACCCCGAGTGGTGTGGCATTGTTGCCGGAGGACCGGTGTGCTGCCACAACGTTGCTGTGCACAGGGCTGTTGTTTTTCAAGGAATCAACACTGGCCGTAGGTTTTACGGATGTGGTAATGAGGTTAGTTGCAGGTTAACTGAATGTAGGTTTGTTTGTTAGCTGACAGCAGTTTACTTAGTTATATGAAAATGGTGTATTATTTGGTGTTTTGATGAATTAATCTGGCAGGTGAAATGAATGGTTAACTCAATATATTTGTTAGATGAGATTTGGCAGGTTTTACTATGTTAACTGAAAATAATTTGTTGTGCTGTCTACTGGAGAGTGTTAGTTAGCTGATATTGTTGTCCTGCTATTAAATTTGTTATTTGTTCCATCATTTTAATTAGAACAAAGGTGTGCATTAGAACAAATTTGTTATTACCCTATCCTGCTATCTCACTGAATTAGGCAGGTTTTAGTAAATGGTTATTAATTATTGTTATTACAGGAGGGAGGCAATCGTGGTCTGGTTCAGTGGATTGACCCACAGTGGCAAGAACCCATGAAAAATGCACTTCGCAAACTTTGGGATATGTATGAGCAGAGTAGCAAAGAGAATGAATCCAAAGAAAAGCTCATAGTGAAGCTTGGAGAAGAGAAGAGGCTAATCCAGGAGAAGCACCACAACCACATCAAGGAAACAAGCATTTTTTTGCAACAGTTCACAAGAATGTGATGAAGGAGAATTACAAGAAGATTATGGAGGATGGTGATGTAGAAAGTGCTGTAGTTGAAGCCCATGAAGAAAGGGCTAGGTTAGAGAAAGAGAATATGGAACTAAAGACAACACTCCAAGTGATGAAGCAGAGCAATGATGAGTTGGTTAGTAATTGGAAGAATGCTGTAGCAGAGCAAGGTATGGAATAGTTGAAGAAAGAGAAGAAAAGATTTGAGTATATCATAGCTGATTTGATTAAGGCTGGGGAGGAGAACAAGATGAAGATAAGGAAAATCAGTGAAATTTGCAATGAGTAAAGTATGATGTTTGTTGGTATTATGTGTTCTGCCTTGCTGGTTGTTATTTGTTGGACTATGTATGGTGGTGTGTGAAGACTATGTTGTAATGTGCAATGGAATATTTGTTGAACTATATATGTGTTTGGAGCTATGATATTAGTTGAATTTGCTCATATGGAATTGTGTTATTGATATGCATTCTTGTCCGAATTGAATAGGGCAGGGTTAGCCAAACCTTTTCAACAGAATGTGAAGCCATATAGTTGAACAACACCATAACATGACATCAGGTTCACAATAAACAACATGGTTCACATAGGTTGCCAACATTACACCAAGTTCTAACTTGCCAGCACCACAACATAACAAGTTTGGCAACATGACACATAGTTTGGCAGCAGCATTCAGCAAGTTCTAACTTGCCAGCAGCACAACAAGCACATAGTTTTCTCCAAAAGACAAGTTGCCAGCAACACAACAAGCACATAGTTTTTCTCCAAAAGACATGCCAGCAGCACAACAAGAACAACAACTAGATATGCTCTAATTTCCACTAGCATAGAAGTAATCCCTAAGTCTGTTAGGTCTCTTCCTCACCCTTCCATAAGCAGATTGAGCAGTAGTGACAGTCCTTGGAGGAGCAAATGAAGACCTAGCTCTTGATGAAGTGGCTGTTGTTGCTGATGAAGAGGCTCTTGCAGCAGTAGAAGTAGGCCTGGGAGCAGTTGATGCAGTGGCTGTTGTTGCTGATGAAGAGGCTCTTGCAGCAGTAGCAGTAGTAGCCCTGGGAGCAGTTGTTGCATTGGCTGTTGTTGCTGATGATGAGGCTCTTGCAGCAGCAGCAGAAGTAGGCCTGGGAGCAGATGATGCAGCCCTAGAACTTGCAGCAGCTGTTGGAGCAGGCTGTTCAGCTACAACTCTTCCACCAGATGTTGCTCTTGGAGCTCTTGCATCTGTAGGGGCAGATCTTCTCTCCTGATACAAAATTAAAATAGAACAAAGGTGTGCATTAGTTGTTCAGTGAGATATAAAATATAAATTTGATGCAAAAGCTATTAAATTGAGGACCTTATGCTTGTTCTTCCTAGCTGCAAGTGCTGGCTTCAAAGGATCACCACAATTTGTGTACCTATGCCCTTGCTTTCCACAGTTGCTGCAAGTTATAGTTCCAATTCTTGATGTGTCTTTGGGTTTTGGTACTTCAAACTGGCCCTTCCTTCTCTGAGTCTGGTTTCTTCCCTTCTTCCTATGGAACACAGGGGGGTCTATGTCTCTTGAATCTATTCTTCTCCATAGGTCAGGTCCAAGAACAGGGTAAATCATTGGCTTGTAAGTTTCTAAGTACATAGGCTTCTTGAAGAACTGGTGTACAAAATCTTCAGGCTGTTGTTTTGATTTGTAGATGGCAGAGACAACATGGTTACATGGTACACCTCTCATGTCCCATTTTCTGCAGCCACATGTCCACTTCTTCAAGTCAACCGCATATGATTTCTCACCACTATTTACTTGATATAGATCTGGTCCATCCATCAAAGCCTTGCAATTCCTAGCCCATTCTTTGGACTCCTCTAGCCTTTTTGTATATGTTGGGGTTATTGTCCTTCTAGTACTCTGCCCCCACTTCTTTTTTCATTGAACTTCACCATCAATTTGGACCTAGCCCCTTCAACCATTGTTTTAATGGGTTTGCCCCTAATATCCAAAACCATCCTGTTGAACACCTCACTAATGTTGTTCACTACTAGATCCGTTTTACAGTTGGTGTCCATAGCATATCTAGCCCATGTTTCTACAGGAAGTTTATTAAGCCAGACCCAAGCATCCTCACTTTCCTTTCTAATTTCTTCCATTGCTTCTTCAAACCCATTCCTAGTGTAAGAATAAGCTGCTGCATCCATATATTGTTTAAGCTCATCTCCTCTAAATCCAGCACTTTGGAAATTTGCATAAATATGCCTTAAACAATATCTTTGAGGGCAGCTAGGAAATATTTGGTCAATGGCATTAAGCAGACCCTGGTTTCAGAAATGAAAATACTAATTAAGTTTGCTATAACTAAGTTGTGCAACAAGAACTATGGTGTGCAATGAAAATCTCAAGGAATGTGGTATTGACATTACCTTCTGCCTGTCTGAAATTATTGTGTAATTTCCAAATTGTCCTGATTCACCACCAAGAACAATCTTGAGCTGAGTTAAAAACCAGCACCAAGTAGGGGTGTCCTCCTTCTCAACTACTCCAAAGGACAAAGGAAATATATTATTGTTTCCATCTCTGCCAGTAGCTGCCAAGATCTGTTGAACTGTGTTTAACTTCACAAAACAACCATCTAGACCTAAAAAAATAAAACTTAGAAACATAGCTATAGTGTGTAGGTAAAAGACAAATAAGAGAGCTGACACATACCAATGAAAGGTCTACATCCATTAAGAAAACCCTCCCTTTGAGCTGCTAGACAAATGAAAAGTCTATGAAATCTTGGATTCTTGCTTGGATGCTCTTTCACCACCCTTGTTGTCACAATGCATCTGCTCCCAGGATTTGTGTCCAAAACAGCTTGCAGATAGTCTCTAATTCTAGTATATTGTGCTTCCTGGTCACCCTGCACAACACTCAAAGCTTGCTGCCTTGCCCTATAAGCCTTCATCTTTCCAACCTCCACACCATACTTCTCCTTTGTCTTGTCTATGATAGTCTCAATACTTGCTCTGGGGTCAGTCCTGAAGCAGTCTTCAACAGCTTTGGCCACATACCTAGCAGGAACCTTGCAATTCTCACCACTTGGAGCACAAGTATGCTCTAGTTGCAGCTTCCTAATGCTGAATGTTTTCTCATTTGCATCCACAGATGCAACCATGTGAAAGGGGCAGCCTTCCTCAAGACAATCAACTATGATCCTGTCTTTGTTGTTCCTGTGGTAATGGAAGTTCCTCCTTTGTGTTACATGCAAGTTAACTAGTGCTCTTCTGAATTGGTAAACATCAACAAAACACATATGCCAACATATTTGTTGCTCTGGCACAAGTCTATTCTCATCATACCATATCCTGGCCTTCCTCTTTTTTGTCCTCGACTTTCTTCCAGATGTAGGACAATGCACCACTACTTCTTCATCTGAATCAACATAAAGTTCATCCATATCTTCATCAGATACAGGAATGTAGTCTGCCTCAAGTTCACCTTGTGAACTGCAATGTGCTCTATCTGTTGGACCTCTTCTAACAGGCAATTTCTGCACAGGTGGTGCTTGAACAAACCCCTCTCCATCCTCCTCCTCCTCATTCTCACAGAATAAGTCTTCTGGCTCACAATCACCTTCAAAAACCCTCTTCCTCTTCAAGTCTTTTATTTTCTGATTTAAGTCTGCATCATCTTCATCTTCCTGTTGTTCCTTTCCTTCCTCCTCTTCCTCTTGCACCTCTTCCTCCTTGTCCTCTTCCATGTAATCTTCTTCATGCACTACTGGTATGTCAGCAAACTCATTAAGAAAGTCATCTAATACTTTGATACCTGCTGTGTCTTTCCCACTTCCAACATTGCAACTCTCCCGTGTGAAAAGATATTCACCATAAGAATCTTCTGGCTGTGGTTCACTGGTCTGAGTTTTATATATCACACCTGCATCATCTACACTATATACTTAGGAGAACCAATCTCAGAAATTGGAATTTGCTGCTCACATCCATCTCCAATGTTCATTTCCATGTCAAACTCTCTTCCTTTCATCACTGTGACATTGACACACCTCTTGTCCTCATATAATATCAGCATTTCTTCAACATCTTCCTCAGATTTGATTTGCTTCATGCCTGCCATTCCCACACCATGTTGCTTCACATAATACATTGAGTCCTTCTGATCATACCCCTCAATCCCAATAATAGCTAACATATTGATGTATGTGATATCAGGTTCACATATGGTCCTTTCCAGGTTGTCAGAACCTTGAAAATGGAACCTGAGACCCCAAGGTTCATCTTCATCCAAACTGCAAAAGTAAGTAAACCACATATTCAGTTAAGAAAATTCAGCTCATAGCACATTCAGTAAACTTAGAGAATTCAGTTAACAATTAAAACCCAATTATTTTACAGCAAATTCAGTAAACTTAGAGAATTCAGTTAACAATTAAAACCCAATTGTTTCACAGCAAATTCAGTAAACTTAGAGGATTCAGTTAACAATTAAAACCCAATTGTTTCACAGCAAAAGTAAGTAAACATCATGTTCAGTTAAGAGATTTCAGTTAAGAAAATTCAGCTCATAGCAAATTGAACACCAATTGTACAATTAAAACCCTAACTCCTGAATTGAAAAACTAATTCCTTAATTGAGCTACAATTCAGTTAACAATTCTACAACTACAAACCCTAATTCCTTAGTTGAGCTACAAACCCTAATTGCACTGCCCTAATTCCTACATTCAGCTGCAAACAAAGGAAACCTTATAACTACAGTACCTAAATCACATCAATTGTTCACCTACACTACCAGAATCGCAATGCAAATAACTGGAAAGGGGAAAAAACTCACTCCACGCCACCAAGGCCGGATGTGTACTGATGGCTATGCCCTGGGTTGGCCTTCCACACCTGGGCCAGATTGGCCGCCGCCCTGGACTGAAGGTTGTCGGAGCTCGCTTTGAATCTGCTGACCTCCTCGCCGCGCTCATCGACGCCGGCAATGGCGGATCGAACAGGGCCAACAGTACCAGGGAGCATCGTCGGCGAGCTACGAAGGGCGGAGAGGCCCACGGAATCGACGATGGAGAGGTGGGGGTCGTCCCTGTCGTCACCGCCGCCGGTCTCCATGGAGGGAGGGGGGAATCGGGGGAGGAGAGGGGGAACTGGCTGCTCTGGATCGGGTCGTTAGGCTTTGTGCGACGCCGTCTAACGGCGCGTGACGGCCGCCGTCGCCCCCTGTCCATGTGGCACCTGACAGCGGGCCCAACCGGTCAGGTTTGCTATTGTGAAATCGCGTCCACAATTGTGGTGGTTTTTTGCATTTTTCTCCCCACCACCACAACCTTCCCCCTGCCTCGGCAGGCCACATCAGGTGCCCAGATGGATACCACGGTCCATCACTTGTGCTACAGATGGATTTATAAACATGGACGGCTGATAGATACTCTTTTTGAGCCGGTCACACCTGAACTGGTTACAAAGATATATGTGATTGGATATTTTTTTTATGAAATCCATCTCTAAATTCTTGTAGCATTTTCAAATTTGATCATTTGTACCCATATTTGTCGACAACAATACCCTCGACTACGCTAGTAGCTTCCCCCGGTGATAAGCGGCGAGATCTCGAAGCTTGGATGCACAAGAGCATCATTGGCTAATGGACGAACCCTAGGATGCATCTGTGTCCCAAAACCAATGTGTTCCACTAATGAAGTGATCGCCAAGAAATTTCGTGCTTTCTTTCATGTTTATAAGTGCAAACAAATTTTAATGTCATGTCAGGGAGTTGATTTTTCATTGGGTTTAACTATAAGACATGTTTGTCATGTCCATCCACAGTTTACAAATTTGAATTAAAAAAGTGTGTGAGTTTGTTTGCAATGTTTGTTTAGAAAGAAGGCTCAAGAAGAGTCCGACTTGTAATTAAAAAATCCATCAGCCAACCAGGATTACAAAACGACATACAACAAGCAAAAAAAACAAGCCAACAAAAAATATATAGTGCTTACACATGCCTTGTTGGGTAACGCAGCAGAAAACAAAAATTTTCCAACCTACGCACCAGCCCAGGACCACTATGGAGACTGCATACATGGTTTGATCTTTTTTGTTACCGACTCGTAGTGCAGCGGAAGTAGAGTCGATGACGAACGGCGGTGCAGATCCCCGCAGCTAGGATTTACAACCTCCCAACCGCGAGGATGTATACCCTCATCCACCCCACGGGCAGCCCTCCGGGAGGCAGTCGGACAGTCCCTCGGACGGTGTCGCGGACAGCCCTTTGGGAGGACCCTCAAAACTCGGACGGTCATTCGGACAGCCCTTCGGGAGGACTCACAGAACTCGGACCGTCACTTGGACAGCCCTTCGGGAGGCACTTTCAAAACAGCCCCTCGGGCAAAAGGATCGAAACTACAACCTCTCTACGGGGTTGCACACATACGGTGTCATCTATCCGACAGGGCTTCGCCGTCCAGAACTAGTTCCCACCGGAACCCAGACAGCCTTTCGGCTCTACGAAACTATTTCGCTGGGAGGGAGAGAGAAGCCAGATCATGCATGACACTTGTATGTGAGAAAGAGTGTGTCTTTAGGCAGCCCCCTCCACCCCTATTTATAGGCCAAGCCCAAGGGTGGCTTCTCCAAGAAGCCAAGGGGATAATACCAAAAGGCCCTCAAGGTGGCTTCTCCAAGAAGCCAAGAAAAAAGCACTTTCACTATTCATGACGACATTTTTCAGCGTCCGTTCGAACTGAAAATATTCATGTAGGCTCAGAACATTTCCAGTACCCACTAAAACAATTTTCAACTCGTTCCGAAACAATTTCGGTTTAGTGATTTTCATCTGCGAAAAGCAAACAAGAATGCGTTTTCACTATTCATGAAGACAATTTTTCGCGTCCATTAAATCCAAAAATATTTCTGTGGGTCTTAGAATAAATCCAGTACCCACTAAAATGATTTTGGATTCGTTCTGAAACAATTTCAGATTAGTGAATTTCATCTGCGAAAAACAACCAAACCGGTACCGGCAGCTCCGAAACATTTTCGGTTTTTATCCCCAAAAATTCCCAGAAGTTTCCAGAATAATTCTGGCACCCTCCAAGAATTATCAGACGTGTCCCGAAACCAATTTGACTTAATGGTATATCCCGAAACAATTTTTCGGTGTTACTAAACTATTTCGCTATTCTCTCTGCGGAACTCTTCCATTGTCTCCGAAACTTTTTCGGCAAATTTCCCTCAGACTCCCTGTCTAGTATTCAGCAGATAGATAACGCTTAAGCGTGTGACCCTATAGGTTCGGTGAAGCATAGACATGACTGGAACACTTTCCGATCAATGATCAACATCGGAGCCGTGGACACCCATATTGACCCTTATACCCACACGAATGAATATTCGAGAGAACCTCCAGTTGCCGTGTGCTATTCCTGTTGCTTCGCGATGTGTTACAAAGACCCGAGGTGAGATTTACTTGCACCCCGTGGATCAACAACTTGTTCACTATGCTAGTTACCTCGTTACTGGTTTTGTTCTCTTTTCTTGTTTTCGTGTTCCGGCATACCTGTGATCAAATCACACTGTGTCTGGCCAGAAGATGATGGATACCGTAACACCGAGACGGCCCGAGAATATCTCTCCATCGTCGGAGGAGCAAATCCCTATCTTGAGCTATCAAGTTACTTGACATACTTTTCCTTGAACCTGTAAGCCGTCGTAATAGCCACCCATTTACGGATGACGTTTAACAAACCCCAAATTTCATGAAGTAAGGATGAAGAAACTCGATACTATCATGGTCTAAGGAATCATGCAAACGTTAACCATCTCTGTGTTATGTACCATTAACTTGTGACGAATGAATCTCATAGCATAACATCAATCCGGGTCGATTCAACACAAATGTTCTCTTAACATTGTGCCCTCAAAGTTGCTGGCATAGACATGCCCATGATCAGGAAAACAGAACCATCATGCAACACTTGAGCTAGTCTTAGAGTCCAGACTAGGAATACTTCTTACCGTTTATTATTCCACACGTGCATATGAGTCTTCCTCCGAGCCTCGTGTTATTGCAGACTCGAGAACCATAGCAGTTATAGCATGGAACATAAACATAATTATGAACATGGAGATAAATAATATCATTTATTATTGCCTCTAGGGCATATCTCCTACAGACTTCCACTTGCACTAGAGTCAATAATCTAGTTAATGCTAATGCACTTTACACCTATGGCATACTGGTGTAAAAAATGCTTCGCATGTGGTATAGCCTGATGTCCATCGGATCTGACAACTTCAGCTCCGTGTGTATCTCTGCATATCCTCGCGTTTTCACGCTTTCACAAAATTCATATTTTGTGTGGACTTGGCTTTGTATATATGTGAATCATTGGTCGAAACCTGATTCCTCGGACTGAGTTATGGACCAACTATCTGCAATAGTGTCCCATTGAGCAAAGCCTTCTTGGAACCATACTAAGTTTATGAGTGAACTATATGATTCAACATCTTTGTCTTTGTCGCTTCTAAAGCGGCAACATACTTCGCCTCTGTTATAGAATTAGCCATAGTAACTTGTTTGGAACAATTTCCAACTAACTGCGCCACCATATTGTGTGTTATACAAAACCCTAAATTTAAATCGAAAATCGCATGGAGAAAAGATGAAGGCTGTATCGACGTAACCTTTTACAACGAACTCTTCATGATCTCCACTTGCGAGGAAACATGTCATAAGTGCTACTTTAGTACTCAATGACCCTTTTTCACTATTATCCCATGGTCAGTACTTTTGATCACTTTGGTATCTATACTCGCAACAGCTTGGGAGTATTGGACATATTTGGTTGTTTTACATACCATGGAATACATGATTAATCCAAACACATGAGTGTGTGGAATCTTCATCATGTATTTTGCTCATCAGTGTTTTGGGACACTGATTCTTGCAAAAACTCTTTCCATGTGACTTCGGCAAGAATCACTCCTTGTCGTTCTTAGTGCTAAACGGTTTTAGCATCTTGTCAATATGTATTTTTGCTCAGCCCCATTAGGTAAATCTATCTCCATAGATCATTATGCCTAATATCAAGGCTATTTAGCCCAAGCGCTTCATCGGAAAACTATTTTCAAATGAAGTCCTAATTCGTGTCAAGAAATTTATTTCCAATTAACAATGTGTCAAGCACACAAGGTTTTTAGAAATATTATTACGCTCCCACTTACTTTCTTGAATTACAAGCATCTTCGTTACCCATTGATGAAGTCAGAACCCTTTGACCATTTCATCAAAGCACGAAGATTCAAACTCCATTTTGCTCTCTTCTGTCCATCGCTGGAACTCTGAAGTTTGCACCCTTACTAGCATCCTCTGGATAGACAAAATGCCTTGGACTGTAACACATGCAAGTCCTTGGTTTCATTTCCATCAGATGGAAATCCTATTGTCATCCATGTTTCATATCTCATGATTGAAATATGTATTAATTGCTAGTTCAACCCGAACCGACTTTAAGCATCGCTACGATGAAAATAACCTCATCGTAGTCAACTCTTGAACTTGTTATTTCAACAAGTCGAGCTTTATGGATATTTTTTATATCCGTATCAGTTTTAAGTTCCATAAATATTCGTTAGACTCTAAGTCTTCCAAAAGGTGTATCAAGGTTTTAATCTTGAATCACTTATATGGAAACTAACTCGAGTTGTATTGGCATTTAGCCAATTCCGGAGTCAGGGCCCATCAACGCTTCCTTGTGTATCGTAGGTATAATGTTGTCTAACAACAATATCTCGTTTGCGCACCTGAGAGGTTTGCATGAGCCTCGCCTACGTGGTTCAGCTGCAAGTTCGACCGAAGTTCATAAATTTTATTGTAGAGACTTCCGTATCAGTCGCAGTAGGAAACATTGGAATTACTTCCAAGGTCTCTTTCCTTTGATCTGATGACGAAGATACTGTTTATCTCGTCGAGTTGCACTATTCTCCCACTCACCTTTTTGAAAGAACCATTCTCTTTAAAAGCACACCATTTCGCGGCAAAACTATTTGCCTCGGTATAGTGAGGGAGGAATACCCAACATTTTGGTATAACCTACAAAGTAGCACTTGTCTAATTTGGAATAGGTTTGTAACCTTTTACACAAGCCCCATATTCCAAATGTTAAGAAAAGATATAACATGGTTGGGCGTACCACACCATGGCTTCATTTCAACAGACCCGATGTAGCTCTTTTCAGTGTAAAAGCCGCAGTCTCTAAAGCATCACTTTAAAAGGGATAATGGCAAATTTATTTATGTCTTCTTTGACCTTACCATGTCATAAATGGTTAGATTACATCTCCACGGACTTTTCACTTGCAGTGGTGTTCCGGGAGGTGCAAGTTATGAAACCCCTTTCACAACTCATCAGACATTCGCTAAACATGTAACTCAAATATTCCTTTGTGCAATCAAATTGCAGAAACATAATTTTCTTGTTACAATAACTTCTACTTCATTTTTGAAAACCTTTCGAATGATTTCAAAAGATGCAGACTTACGTCTCATCAAGTAAATATCCATATATCTACTTGAGTCATTTCTGAAGATAAATAAATCCACCACTAACAACACTTATCGGACTACACACATCAAATGTATGATCACTAATAAGTTTGTTGTTCGTTCCTTATGGCCTGTGAATGATATTTTAGTCACTTCACTTTTCGGAGGAAAGTTGCAAGTGTCAGATGATTCGAAATCAAAAAGACTTCAAAATCCATCATAATGGAATTTTCCATGCGGGTTTCTCCAATGTGACCAAATGTAGTGCCACACTTGTGTGGTATTCTTTTAGTCTTGCGACATTTAGCGTTAGTGTTATGGATGTATCATTTTACCATCAATATTCATAACATACATCCCATCTTGGATGCAAGCATGGCCCTTCATGTTATTCATAATACTGAACAACAATTGTTCTTTTATGAACAACCCTTTTGCAATAAACATTGTGCAATGGGCTAGAGTGTAAGAAACTCTAAAATGAATTATGAAAGTAAACATAGAGGTAATATATTAATATCATTATTCATAACATACATCTCATTCATAATGAAAGTATGGCCCTTAATGTTTATTCATAATACTGAACATCAAAAGTTCTCTTATGAACAACCTTCTTGCAAGATACCTTATGCAAAGGGCTAGAGTGTGAGAAACTCTAAAATGAATTATGAAAGAAAATACATAGGTAATACACCGATGGAAGGTATAGTAACTTTTACTATGTTCCCAACACGTATTAAAACCTCATTCCTGGCTAGTCTTTTTAGGACATAGTAGCTCTTACATTGATTCGCAACAGAATGCAATCGAGCGGGTATCTTTGTGATTAACTCACAGTACCCAAGAATTAGTGATTAACATGTTTAACCATAATTCCCAAGAACTATTTCTTTGACCAGCCTTCTATACATCAAAAACTTGTAGGACATTCATACATGAGCTGGATATTCCAGTCATCTTTCTTTCTGCCTTTATACTTCTAACAGTTTAACTTTTAGTATTTCTCCTACTCGCAAAAGAAGCACCCAACTTAAGAGTGGCGTTAGCCCCGGACTTCCTAGGCGTGTAAGTCATACTAACACCCTTTGGACACTTCCTTTCTCTTTAAGTTGTTGTTTTATTCACCTTTCATCATATGACAGGCGTTCTTTTGGATCCCTCTCTTATCAGTCTAATGCATAGTAAACACTTCACTAATAATTTGCAAACAAACATTGCTTTGGATATTTCATATCTTTTAGCCTTTATTTGTATCTGAAATTAATTTTTAGTTCCATGAGTATCACATAACTATCCCAAAACTTTCGAAGTTCTGGTTTTATGGAAGCAAACATATTGCACTTGACCGTAACGGAATTCTAGCTTTTGGATCGAAGGACGAGATTCACATCATCCATAGCATTTGTGGGAGGATACCGAAAGCATGCGATAGGACAAAGTCCTTCTCGACACTCTTGAGGACAATCCTCACATTATGTTACCAATCGTAAAGTTTTAACCAAATATTTAACAGCCATTCAATTTTATCAGGGAAGGTGGAAACACGAGCCATTATTCTACAAGTATTTTGCAAGAAACACTTAGACAGTGTTCATAATTAATTGCACTGAGAATTAAACATGTTAATTCAACAGTGCGCTCCCACTCAAATCAATATCTCTCAAAATTGATTATGAGTGACACAAGATCCAAACTTCAATTCATCGCCATAGAATCATCATCTCATAACAGGAATTTTAATCGGTAGGCCAACTTGCCGATCACATCCCTATGTGACTCTTGCTCATCTTTCGATGCGTGTGTTCCGAGCTCAGGACGATCCTGCCATGAACGTCAAGACAACCAAGTGATCTTGCTGCGAGGTCTGACCTCACCCGCCTCACACTTCTCTAATCGTTCGTACCCATGCATCCATGGCGCACCCCGAAAAGATAGGTGCCGTGACGGTGCTACACTTGGGAGAACACTAACTACTTGATATTTTAGTGAGAGATCACCCTAATAAAAAGCGACTACCGCACAATCAAAAAGGGTGCATCAAAGGGATAAACATCTCAGGCAATTCATAATAGCATGATATGGTATAGCCCTCTATGACGGAGAAGTCTTTCATTCCTTCGTCTTCGGCATTCGCGTCGGTGTTCACCTTCATGAAGATTGCCACCACCTTGTCGATGCACCAGATAATATTGCTATCTCTATAGCTAATAAAATAAGTGCATTACTTAAGGTTGACACGCAGGTCATTAAAGTGACAATCATATGGCTCCAGCCATTATGCCGAATCATGACACGCAGGTCATGTTAATTACATCATATAGTCATCTCATACATAATCAACTTGAATATGAGCATTGCTATACCACATCACATGCACATCCTGCAAAACCAAGTTAGACGCCTCTAATCGGTTTATGCAAAATTTTATTTTACGTGGCTTCTAAGGTTTTGACTTAAACTGCAGCTACCAACGTTTTATCATCAAGTATGATTATTCAATTTGCTAGATTAACATCTCGGGGTGTATGAAACATGAGATGATTAAATCTCGAGCCCCATACTAAACTTCGTCATACGCATGACCCCCGTGCAGATCATATCTGCAATGCCCTTTCATCTGCGAATTTCATCTTTCTTTTGACTACGGCAGAACCCAAAGAACTGATAGCACTTCCATGATCAATCAGGATCACGGATTGCCAGAACTTTGTCAAATTCCACCATGCTGTCTCGAGATTGAGCAAACGCAAATTCTAGGGAAGCAACAAGAACGTCGGGTAACAGATTTCATCTGTCACCCGCATAAATAATTTTTAGCAATAGATCTCATCTACTACCTAATTATGTTATGCAATACCCATACATCTCCATGTATTCTAGATCGAAACCTGCATCTACGCATAGCACGGCTCATGATGCCACTGTTGGGTAACGCAGCAGAAAACAAAAAATTTCCGACCTACGCACCAGCCCAGGACCACTATGGAGACTGCATACATGGTTTAATCTTTTTTGTTACCGACTCGTAGCGCAGTGGAAGTAGAGTCGATGATGAACGGCGGTGCAGATCCCCGCAGCTAGGATTTACAACCTCCCAACCGCGAGGATGTATACCCTCATCCGCCCCACGGACAGCCCTCCGGGAGGCAGTCGGACAGTCCCTCGGACGGTGTCGCGGACAGCCCTTCGGGAGGACCCTCAAAACTCGGACGGTCACTCGGACAGCCCTTCGGGAGGACTCACAGAACTCGGACCGTCACTTGGACAGCCCTTCGGGAGGCACTCTCAAAACCCCTCAGGCAAAAGGATCAAAACTATGACCTCTCTACGGGGTTGCACACATACGGTGTCATCTATCTGGCAGGGCTTCGCCGTCCAGAACTAGTTCCCACCGGAACCCAGACAGCCTTTCGGCTCTACGAAACTATTTCGCTGGGAGGGAGAGAGAAGCCAGATCATGCATGACACTTCTATGTGAGAAAGAGTGTGTATTTAGGCAGCCCCCTCCACCCCTATTTATAGGCCAAGCCCAAGGGTGGCTTCTCCAAGAAGCCAAGGGGATAATACCAAAAGGCCCTCAAGGTGGCTTCTCCAAGAAGCCAAGAAAAAAGCACTTTCACTATTCATGACGACATTTTTCAGCGTCCGTTCGAACTGAAAATATTCATGTGGGCTCAGAACATTTCCAGTACCCACTAAAACAATTTTCAACACGTTTCGAAACAATTTCGGTTTAGTGATTTTCATCTGCGAAAAGCAAACAAGAATGCGTTTTCACTATTCATGAAGACAATTTTTCGCGTCCATTAAATCCGAAAATATTTCTGTGGGTCTTAGAATAATTCTAGTACCCACTAAAATGATTTTGGATTCATTCTGAAACAATTTCAGATTAGTGAATTTCATGTGCGAAAAACAACCAAACTGGTACCGGCAGCTCCGAAACATTTTCGGTTTTTATCGCCAAAAATTCCCAGAAGTTTCCAGAATAATTCTGGCACCCTCCAAGAATTATCAGGCGTGTCCCGAAACCAATTTGACTTAATGGTATATCCCTAAACAACTTTTCGGTGTTACGAAACTATTTCGCTATTCTCTCTCCGGAACTCTTCCATTGTCTCCGAAACTTTTTCGGCAAATTTCCCTCAGACTCCCTGTCTAGTATTCAGCAGATAGATGACCCTTAAGCGTGTGACCCTATAGGTTCGGTGAAGCATAGACATGACCGGAACACTTTCCGATCAATGATCAACATCGGAGCCGTGGACACCCATATTGACCCCTATACCCACACGAATGAATATTCGAGTGAACCTCCAGTTGCCGTGTGCTATTCCTGTTGCTTCGCGATATGTTACAAAGACCCGAGGTGAGATTTACTTGCACCCCGTGGATCAACAACTTGTCCACTATGCTAGTTACCTCGTTACTGGTTTTGTTCTCTTTTCTCGTTTCCGTGTTCCGGCATACCTGTGATCAAATCACACTGTGTCTGGCCAGACGATGATGGATACCGTAACACCGAGAGGGCTCGAGAATATCTCTCCATCGTCGGAGGAGCAAATCCCAATCTGTAGCTATCAAGTTACTTGACATACTTTTCCTTGAACCTGTAAGCCGCCGTAATAGCCACCCATTTACGGATGACGTTTAACAAACCCCAAATTTCATGAAGCAAGCATGAAGAAACTCGATACTCTCATGGTCTAGGGAATCATCCAAACGTTAACCATCTCTGTGTTATGTACCATTAACTTGTGACGAATGAATCTCATAGTATAACATCAATCCGGGTCGTTCTCTTAACATTGTGCCCTCAAAGTTGCTGGCATAGACATGCCCATGATCAGGAAAACAGAACCATCATGCAACACTTGAGCTAGTCTTAGAGGCCAGACTAGGAATACTTCTTACCATTTATTATTCCACACGTGCATATGAGTCTTCCTCCGAGCCTCGTGTTATTGCAGACTCGAGAACCATAGCAGTTATAGCATGGAACATAAACATAATTATGAACATGGAGATAAATAATATCATTTATTATTGCCTCTAGGGCATATCTCCTACATGCCTATCCGCCAACTGGCCTACTAGACAAACATAAGAAGAAAAGAAAGACAACCTGAAGCACTGATTCCAACGTTTTCAACAATAGCCAACACACGAGGAAGGCGAGGATCACAAGAGGGACATCACCTATGAAGAACACTTATTTGCCCGCTTCTAGAAGGATAAGACAAGTATACCATGCCATCTGATAGTGGCGCCAGTGAAGAGGGCCTCTGCCCTCTCTCCCTATCTCGTAGGGTGTCGTACTATCAACTAGCAGATAGCTCACTGTAGAGTACGAAAGAACAACATAGACCTGGCTACCAAGGAAGAAGACCAGAACGGGTACCAGGTTCGCGGAGCACTCCACGATCCCATAGCCGACCAAGGAACTGCCCACACAACAAGACAAAGCTGAAAATCTCATCACACAAGAAGCCCGACACAAAGGTGACCACACCACCGACGGAGCAAAGTAGTAGTAGATGAGGCACCAGAAACTCTTTACCACTAGCACGCCATTGTAAGTGAAGAGAGAAAACCTATACCCTCTTGCCCATGCTCGAGGGCATCGAACCACCAACAGATAGGAGCAGATGCACACCCACCTACCAAGGTGATTTGTTTTACAAAGAAGGTCTACGGTTCAAATCTGTATAGCCCTAATATGCCTTTTTTAGAATTTAGGATCTCTATCCTATGCTATCTTTAGTTTAGTAGTTTTTATTTTCTCATTAGTATTTGTTTATAGACTGGATAGGTGCCTGCGACATAGAATAGAGATAAAAGCATTACCAAGGGCTCATTCATAAAAAATCAAAACCATACACAGACAAGCAAAGAAAAATGAATCACCCCGACGTCCGAAGAGAACCAACCTCACCCATCCCTTGAAGAACAATGGGACACCTCGCGTGAGACTAGCCTCCCTAGCCACTGCAACAGAGCTCCGTTGCAGCCTCCTGCCCCCGTCTTTCTCCTGCCAACTGCCAGTACCCCACGCGTGAAAACTGAGTGCTACGCCAGATCGGACATGGATCTGTGGTGAGCATCCCATGTTTTGGGCGGATGGCGGCTAGAAGGGCACACCACATTCACAACTCCCCCACCAGATGGGCACTCCCGGCCGGATTTGGATTCTCGAATGGCCCTACGACCATGGTACACACAACACCATGGGCCGGACGCGGGCAACTTGCAATTGGAGGCAACGGGACAGTGTAAGAGGATTAGAGGGGAGAATTGCGGGACTCGCTTGTTGTATTGCTGAGACCTATGGGCGAGTATATATTGTATACATGTCTTGGAGGACATGAAGCCCCCGTAGAGATAAGGAAGGAGATGGATATGAATCCTATACTACCAAATATACACATACCAAATATACTCTAACATTCCCGCAATCAGAACGGTAGCGACGCAGACAGTGAAACTGAAGAACAAGCCAAAGTTTGTAAGCCGAAGGACTGACATCCTCCCACAGTCAAACAGTTGAAGCGTCATGGATGTTATGTCTGCGTGGGATGTTAAAGTATAACAAAGAGGATAGGGCAGGATCAGAGGAGGAGGAGGCGGGAGATCCTGCCACCGCAGCCGGCGGTGGTGACGGGGAGAGGACGGACGGAGTGGGGAATGAATGTGTTGGTGCCTAGATCGCCTTGTGAGCTGGAAGAGTGGCTCATCGAGATGGAGGGGGTTGTTCAGTAACCAAAGTAAAAAAAAATAGTTGTGTTCTTGTTATCATTTGCATTGCAGTGTTTAGCGTGATTCCGCCAGGGCCGCACGCATAGGAGTACCTGGGGGCATATCACAGGTGACTAGTGAGTAGCTGGTAATGGCAAATTTTACTCATTTGAAGCTTCTCTTTTTTTTGTTTGTTAAGGAAACAATGGTGATTTAAGTGATGTGATTGGTACTCATCCTTGCTTCGCCTCATGTAGAGTGACGTGCTTCCAAAGCACATTTTTGGGAAGTATAGGTGATTTCTTTTGGAACCGGAATAACTACAATTTTCCATCGAAGGAGATCGCCAAAGAGACTGCTAATTAGCAATAGTTCATGAATAGAGGTCAACAACTGTGGCAATTGCCAAATTCATCTCCTTGTTCTATGTTTCTTTGATGCCAATGGACAGGTCGTTGTTCTTTGGGCTCCCAGCCGCACGACGTTGCTCTGGAGCATGGCGCACAAGAGTTCCGCAGCTGCGTCCACATGCACCACGCACCAGAGCATGCATGGTGTTGCCACAGCTGAAGTTCCTACATAGTACAATAACTAATGCAAATAATCAAAGTAGGTGTAATATTAAATTGTCACTCATTCTCTAGGAAGAAAAGGTAATATAAGTGGGCCGAAGAAGCATCGATCTCATGCAATGCTCAGTATGAGAGGACCTCCAACTAGTTTGTTACTATCTACGTCTCAATGCACATGCCAAAGAAAACTAGGCGTGCTAGGATTTAGAGGCATCGAGAATGAGACCTCCACGGCCTGTCTGAGAGTCGCTCCATGGCACTCTATATGCTCTACTAACCTCCTCATGCAGATGCGTGTCCTACCAGCAGCGTCCTACAATCTGAATATTAGTTTATGGTCAAAAATTCCCCTTGGTGTATTATCTATGTACTCTACATCTGTAGCATTGTGTATGTCTAGTTTCCTAGAGTAAAAAATATACTGCCCGGTTCAGTTAGCGTTTTTGGCCGTGTGGATGTGGACTTCTAGCATGTAATCATCTTGTAAGAACATCGTGGATGGGGTTCTTTCCCCATTTCTTCTTTAATATATGATACACACCCTCATGTATATTCTAGAAAAGTCACGTGATGTGTATTGGTGTATGGAATTAGGCATGTTCTGATTCATACGGAAACAGAACTGTGAAATAATTCACCATGTCTACTTCTCTAGGCCTAAAAGTTCTGGCAATTTCACTTCAAAAGGAAAAAAAAGATAATTTACGTAAATTCAAGGTTTTGTTTTGTTTTGTCATCTGAATTAAGCCGTACACCAGAAAATTCACTTGGCACACGAGGTTATCTTAGCTGAATTTGTACAAGTAGATAGTAGGTGAGAGTGTGGGAGAAGTAAATGTTGTATCTAGCATGCATGATAGGAAAGCAGAGATGACTCGAAGATCCGAAGCATTCGTCACTCTACCAGATATCACATGTTTAACAACCTTCCTAATCATTCTATCATTATCAATCGACCGCGTTCATAAGTTAGCAGAGCTTGCTTACAATTTTCTGTTCATCAGGGGGTACGGAACCATGGAGGAGCTGTTGGAGATGATGACATGGTCCCAACTCAAAATTCACAACAAACCTGTAAGTAACCGAGCATAATAGATAGATTGTACTTCATGGAAAATTTGGCCGCAGTTTTTACGCCAAGAGTAACTTCAACATTCTCCTTCTTACCCTCTGTCTGGGGATGAACCCCAGGCAGGCAGGCAGCGAAACCCGGATCCTTTTTAAAAACAACGGGACCAGAGTCATTCCTCGATCCGGCTCACACTCGGCCGGATTGCTCAACCCGGCCAAGCCCCACGACCCGGCCAAAGCTCTCCAACCCGGCCAGACTTCTCAACTCGGCCCAAACAACCAAGCTCAAGACTTCCCCAACAAGTCAGCACCGCCATTGGCGTGTTCTCCAAACCCGGCCAAAGGTCAGTGGCCGTCCCATCCCAGCCGTACGATGGGACGAGTCTCCACCAACTGATGACCGAAGCCACAGTGCCCCGCCCATGCCTCTGGTCAGCCGGACGAGGCAATAGTGCGTCCCACCTACCCGCTGACCAGGGCTGGCGTGGCAACAGTGCATCCGACGTCACCCATGACGCCAGCAAGCGGCGACCTACGGCCTTGTAACATTACCCTTGTACCCCTGGGGGTTTGACCTATAAAACCCCCCGGAGCCCTCATGCATACAGGAAACTCCTTCACACACACACACACACACACACGTAGCAAGCCATACCCAAGAAGAGGGAGCAGCCTAAGCCCTGGCCTGCCTTCCTTCTTCCTCCATACAGCTCTAGGAGCAACTCTGTACTGTTACATATAAACCACACTTGGCAGGACTAGGGGTGTTATCTCTCCATAGAGCCCCGAACCTGGGTATGTCTTGCGTCCCGCGCTCGCTCATGCCGACCTCGCCTCTGGAGCCCACCAGTGCCCTCGAGCCTCCTCCTATCTTTAGCCATCCCATGGCATCTGCCGTGCGCCCACCACGACAGTTGGCGCCCACCGTGGGGCAGCTTGAGGTCCTGGCCGGGAGTATGCTTCAGACGGGGATCTTCTCATACTCCGACGAGCCCGTCACACTGGTGGACGATGTCATCGACGTGCTCGCCGCCTCCTTCGCCATGCTGCGTATCTCCGACGCGCCTACGGACGACGAGTACCCCCGCGAGGTACTTAGCTTTTCCGACTCTCCACTCTCCGTCAACGATGACGCTCCAGCCGGAGCGATGGACCTCTGCGTGGAGGTTTTCGTCACCGACACCGGCGCCTTCTCCAAGTCGAGCGCGGCAAGGAAGGCTGCCGAAGCTAAGGCCGCGGCGGATAGGGCCGGCTCGCCCAACCCGCTGCGCGCCACGATGCAGAGCCTCCGCGTTCCCATCGGCACCTACGTCGACGCCTCCAACATCGCCGAGGTCCGGCCTCGTCTTGACGAGGATCGCCAGCGCCTGCTGGACCTCACCGAGACGCTCGCCGCCACGCAACGTCGCCTCGACTCCGCCCAGCTGGAGCGCGACACCGCCTACGGCTTCACGCCTACGGCGCCTGAGCCCAGTCGGGTCGCCGACGTGCGAGCCCGGGGTGGCACGATCGGGCGCGCCTTCGGCGCCCTCCCTCCCGTCTACGAGACTCCCGAGAAGAACATGCGTGCTGCCCAGGCGGCCGCGGTTGGCCTGGATCAGCTCACGGGCGAAGAGCTGCAGGATCGCCTCAGGAGGATGAACGACCTCCTCGTCGCGGCCAACGCGCAGCAGGACCGCCTCAACCAGCTCACCAAGCCGGCCGGATCCGGCTCCGTCCGAGTCGCGGGACCCGGCAACAACCATCACACGACGTCTTCACCACCCAGCGAGGCGCACTCCGGCCGCACCCGGACCCGGCACCACATCGCCCCGACGGCTGCTGGCGGCTTGGCGGACGAGCCGGCCTTAGAGGCCCGGCGCCGCCTCGCCCCCCTGCTCCAACCCGGCCGACGTCCGACTACAATCGACCCGGCCCCCCGCGGCATGGTCACCGACCGTCTCGGCACACGTGCCATCGATGACACATACGCCCGTCACCGCCTCGACCGACTCGCTTTCTCCGAGGAGCTGGAGGAAACCGGCCCAGTCGGGCCGGCTTGCTTCGGGCCACGCATCCGAGGCGAGCCCTTCACCAAGGGGTTCACGCTCCCCCGCGACACCCCCAAGTACAACGGCACCGTGAAGCCGGAGGACTGGCTCACCGACTACACCACCGCCATCGGCATCGCCGGCGGTAACCACCGTCTCGCCGTGCGCTACACGCCCCTCATGCTCCAGGGGTCGGCCCGCACCTGGTTGAACAGTCTGTCGGCTGGCAGCATCAACGCGTGGGTCGACTTCAAGCAAGCATTCGTGCGCAACTTCATCGGCACCTACAAGTGACCCGGCCGCCCCAGTCAGCTTGCCATGTGCGTGCAGGGGCCGGCGGAAACCAGTCGCGAGTACCTCGCACGCTGGACCGAGCTCCGGAACAGCTGCGAGGGCGTCCATGAAGTCCAAGCAATCCAGTACTTCGTCAACGGGTGCCGAGATGGCACCCTCCTCAAGCACAAGCTCTTGCGCTCCGAGCCGGCCACCATGGCCGCGCTCATGGTGACAGCGGACAAGTACGCCAACGCTGACTCCGCCATGAAGATCCAGGTGGCACTGGATGAGGCCAGCAAGGCCAAGCCGGTGCCGCCTCCAAAGCCGGCCGGCGAGGGAAGCCGGCAGTAGCACAACCAGCAGAACAACAAGCGCAAAGCCAATCAACCAGCTCAGCGCTACGACAGCTGGCTCGTCGCGGCCGCCAAGCAGGCACCTGCGGCCGACTCGGCCGCCAAACGCCGGAACACCGGCAAAACGACATGGCAGCCCGCCATGAGCTTTGAGGAGATGCTTGACGCTCCCTGCAAGCACCACAGCGGCGCGAGGCCGTCCACGCACACACTCCAACAGTGTGCCATCACCAAGCGCATCGCGAGGGGCGACATCCCACCGCCTCACTACTAGAAAAAGGGCTACTAATGGCGCACCTAATCTGGCCATTAATGGCGCATCAGTGGTGCGCCATTAGTAGCACGCCATTAGTATATTTTACTAATGGTGCACCACTGGTGCGCCATTAGTATCTGGTATACTAATGGCGCATCCCTGATGCGCCATTAGTATATACAACAGTGCGCCATTAGTATGCCTCCCAGGGGCCATGTATACCCAGGTGCTTTGGCATACTAATGGCGCACTACAGATGGATGCGCCATTAGTAACTTCGGCATACTAATGGCGCACTGTTTAGTGATGCGCCATTAGTATCCTTTGGCATACTAATGGCGCACTATGATGTGATGCGCCATTAGTATGAATATTAGTTTTATTTTTATTTTTTAATTTTCTGTTTTTTGCACAGGTTACAAAATGTATAATTGGACAAAATATAGACAGCACACATCAACAACAGATTCATCGAATACAATAAAAGATTAGTCTCTGAATACAATTCATCATTTTAGTCTCCGAATACAATTCATCATATTAGTCTCCGAATTGAAAAGACCGAACAAAATGTATAAGTATGAATCATTATATTACAAGTCTCGAGACCGCGAGTTTGTCTTCACATTACAAGTCGATATCGATCATCTAAACTACCATCACATAGAAGAGAGCTGCGGTCATCACGATGAGCATCGTCACGATGAAACTCGTCTTCATCCGGTTCCTCCAACGCTCCCTCCCCTCTCCCGCTAGATAGCGGGCGTATCTAGATTCGGCCTCGACCCTAGTGGCGTACCCTTTGTAACTGTTACCGCTGAATCGGTGAACCTGTCTCCGACACTCCTCCCAGTCGTCGTAGACTCCGGGAACCTTACCCTTGTACACGACATACCACGGCATCGCTATGCAGTAGCCAAACGAAACGTTAGTACCAATTCACAGACAATACATCAGCAATATATAAGTATGCAACAGAACGATCGGAAGAGAAAAGCAAGACATTAATAGCATCGATTACATCTAAGTTGAAGGACTCTCGAAACCAAAGAGACATACTACAAGTTCATTAAAGTTTAATTACAACATGAGCCAATCGATGTTTCAGAACTAGACACAGCATCACTGCTTTTGACTCGACTCAAGGGACGGGAGCGTGGATGAAGCCGCCGTCTATCGTGGGAGTCATGAAACCACGGGCGTTGTCAGCCTGCATTTGTAGGATTGTGTCGATGTCACTGTTGGACGGTTGATTTCTGAGGTAGAACTGCCCCGAGGTACGAAGGACATCTTGATGGATGATTTCCGCAAACTCCGACTGGATGCGAAAGAATTCTTGTCTGATGTCTGCGTCCTGGATTGCCGACACGCTCGCGGCCCAATCTTTGAGTCTACTCGGTAGCAGTAGTTGATGATGGTCCCGTACGATCGCCCGCATGTGATGGATGGCGTAGTAGGCACCCTTCTGACTGCCAGGCGGCTGCTTGACGCAGCAGAACGTCGTGTTGTGGGAGAACACGTGCTTGCCGTACTTACGAATAGGCCTGGTGAAGGTGCCTCCAGATTTGACGTAGCCGGGGAGAACATCATCAAGAACCTTCTTGACATTTGTGTAGTCTACGTTCGACTGACGGTCCGGGTCGAAATACGTGGCCATGGAATATTTGGGGCTTAGGAGGATGAGCGTGCAATGTGTGTCACTGCAGAAAACACGGAATGTTAAAAGAAAAACGATCGAAATCTAAGAATTCATATGTTACGGGGCAGTTGAGGGGAGGACTTACTCGGGAAAGTAAGGCACGAGGAAGTTGTCCTTATCTTGGTTTGCCAGAATGACGCCTTCGAGGTAAGAACTCGCGACTTGCCGGTCCCCAGCGCTGCCCAAGATCTTGGCACGCATGTAGAAGGGGTCGACTATCACGATGTCCGGGGTCTTGTCGCGAATGATCCGCATCTCCATACTCAGCGAAAATAGCCGAACGAAGGTGTAGTGCAGCGGATGAAGGTTCAACATAGCGTGGATGTCATCAAACCGCAGAACGATCGTACGCCCGATGGAGTTATCCACAAAGCCCTTGCCCTCTGGCACCTTGGCCGCGAAAACCTGGTATGCCACATCCTTCTCTCGGAGACGCCGCTTCTCCAAAGAAAGCACACTGTCATGCAGACTCCGCATAGCACCGGTTGCAGCATCGAGCATATTTCTCGGTAGCATCGGCCTACCCGCCACATGCACCCTCCTCGAGATATCCGCAGTTGAAGGTGGCCCGTCCTGAGCACGGATCGTACTCGGTGCCGGCTGGCCCGCACCCTTGTTAGTCTTTCTTTTGCGTGCCTTCTTCTTGATCTCCTGTAATGGGACCGAGTTCTGCTCACAGACCGCCTTCTTGAGTGTGTTGGGGCTGATCATATTTGGCACCTGGCCTATTTGAGGCTCGGTGAAGTCGGCAGCTGGAGGCGTCTCCTGAGAGCTGAACTGCAGACGACGCCTGTTGCAACTTGGCTTCTCCGCGGTACCAGCTAGATCGCACACGTCTTTTGTTGGGTTGGGTTCTTGAGAAGGAGGCCCCATGAAGTCGCCACCATCCCCATGATCGGCAAAGTACTGATCGACGTTGGCAAATGTATCGTCGTCGTCGTCGTTCTGATCCTGTGCCATATGCATGTTTGGATCCAGTGGCATAGGGATGTCCGGCACCGTTGCGGCGGTCTTGCCATGGGGCCGACTTGGCGCCGGCACGACTGGCGGTGTTGTCTTTGGGGTGGTGTCCCCCGCCCCCAAACGAATCTGGCTCTTCGGCCAAAGCAGGGGCCAGCTCAGGCAGGCGCTGAGGTTCATCACGTCATCATCGTCGGCCCCCATTGGTCGAATCGGAGGTAACACCTCGTCGCAACCTGGCAGCACCCGAACCAGTTGAACCCTAAACAAGTTGGGTGGCATCTGGGTACCGTGGAACAAGGGGTTGCCCGGTTGAACGATTTTGCCCTTGGCGACATCGACCAACTCGTTGTTCACGAAGTGCAGGAGAGTGCACGGAACATCGGCGGCGCCCTGCGAAAACATGTAGGGCCTTAGGGATGCCCAGTCAAAGGCAAGGAGATGAAGTCCTCGGCCGAGAGAGGCTTAATTAGTTACCGTGATGATGGCGTCGAGCTCGGCTAATGTCGAGGCACCGCCAACGGCGGGCGTGCAGTTGACGGAGGGGCCGCTTGCTGCAGAGGTGCCGGCCGGCGTACACCCGGGTGCATTAAGCTCCCGTGCCGGCGTCGGAGACACCAATGCCGGCTCCGCCGGAGACACCAATGGCCCCGCCATCGCGTTCTGCGAGTTGCTGGCCGTGAAGCTAGGAATCGGGGGCGGCCCCTGTTGGCCGCCCGCAATCCACGCACTAATCCCCTGGATCAAGGTAGGCACAATGGCGGTGATCGTCGCTCCGAGTTGTTGTTGCACTTGCTCTTGGACAATCTCCGGAATCCGCGCCACCTGTGCCCTGAGTTCTTGAACCTCGCGCGCCTGGCTTTCCGAGCTGGTCTTTTTCTCCTTTCGCCCAGCAGTGTCATAGTATGACGACCATTTTGTCGATAAGCCTTTGCCGGCCACACGACCAGCTGACGTCGGCTTACTGAGCTTATCCTTGTTCTTCATTACATTCAACGCCCTATTTAGAGTGGTGTCCCAAGGGTTGCTCTTAGTCGACCCCGCGCTACTGCTTTCAGTCGCCTGCGGAAGGAATGTGAACCATTTAGAAATTTGGCTTCATTAATTAGAATGCAACCATATGGAGCTAATTACGAGGGGGTGTATTCCTTACCAGAACAAGCTCAAGCGCCCTGGTCTTCGGATCCGTGGTAAGCTCCTTTGTTTTCGGGTCCTTCTTGTACCGGGCCCTGACAAAGTTCCTGGTCTGCTTGTCACCGTATTTATCGAAGAGGGGCGGTAGGCCTTACTCGGCACGGTCCGCCTCCTCCTTGTCCCATATAGGCTCCGCCACTCTGTAACCGCCGGGACCGAGTGTGTGTTCCCCTAAGTTCAGCTCCCGCATTTCTTTCCCCCACTTACTTGATTCGGAGTTTGCGGTGCTCGAGCAATTGATCTTGAAGTCATTGTAGTCATCTTCGGTGATCGAAGGATTTTTCTCCTTGATCTTCTCATAACTCTCACCTTTCTCGACCATTCTCTTCACATTGCTTTTCCAAGTAGACAGGGCCTTGCTCATCTTCGTGAGGGCAGCATTGTTCACTTTATTCCCTTTGAGGCTTGTGTTTTCAAATTCAGCGGGGAACTTGTATCGTTCGTGCAGCTTCGTGAAGAGGAGGTTGCGCAAATTCCCTTGGTCAGGATGCCTCAGGTTCTCGGTGTTGATCGAGACGGTGCTCCGGAGAATGCACCCGAGCTGAAGCGAGTACCCCTTGACTATTCGTTCGGGCGCCGTTGGATTCCCGTCGGAGTCCACTTCAGTAACTTCCTCCTTGAGGGTGCGGAGCACGGTCGGGCGCCGGTCCTTCCGTTGCCTCTTCGGTTGGCTGCCATCTGTGCATGCGCCGCCATCATCAGTGGTGGCATCCTCGGCGGCACCATCAGTGGTGGCATCAGTGGGGTCATCCTCGGCGGTACCATCAGTGGTCTCAGGATCGGTGGGGAAGGCGGCGTCCTCATACAAGTGAGGTTGTTCCTCCATCTCCTGGGACAGCTCCCAGAATTTCTTGCCGCCCGAACCCCCGGCCTCATCGTTGTTGGCCATGTTTCTCTATAAATAGGAACAAAGTTTGGTCAAAAAGTTGGTTATTGTCAAGGAACAAGATCATGGTCTCATCATTTAGGGTTTGTCGACACCGAGGCATCCTAAAAGCTAAGCTTTTATCATTGAGGGTTTTTCGACGCCGAGGCACCCTAAAAGCCTAAGCTTTCATCATTTCGGTTTTTATCGACACCGAGGCACCCTAAAAGCCATGCATTAGTCACAAGTATGCCGGGGCACTTGATCCTACTTAATTAACTACTAAGATACCCCGGCCCATGCATTAGTCACAAGTACCCCATATGTCCTATTTTTAGCAAAGTCATGCTAAAATTCACGGAAAATTTCAGCATGACCTTTGCTGAAAATAGGACATATGGAGTACCCGAATTTGCCGGAACGGAAGTTAATCGACATTCCGGCAAACTCAAGGGCCTCTCGGGTGGACAAGGGCCTCTCGGGTGGACAAGTATACCATCATTTTTCTTTTCTATACATCTTCTTGACCATCTACTACAATTGATACATCCTATCAAGAATGGTACACATCACCATATATTGCAAAGATGTACTGGTCAGCAGCAATTTTAACAAGATGTACTGGACAGCAGCAAATTGAGCAAAAAAAAATTGGTTTCTGGAACCATTTCATGCCCAAGTGATCTGATCCTTGTACTTTTGCTACAATGATACAGTGATACAAGTAGAATATGAAGGCATTAGGCATTACAACAAAAGGAACAGAGCTGCTATATTTACAACATGCTTTGTATTATTTTATATGGGAAAATTTTGTTTTTGCCACTAGATTTTGTCAAATTTTCTTATGCCACTCTAGATTTTGACATCTCGCTTTTGCCACTCTTAGTTTGTGACAATTATCACAATTGCCATTCTGTTAGGTTAATGGATGTTTTGACCAAACTGTTGGTTGATGTCACAAAAAAGTTGCTAGTCTCAACATGTTCTACAGTTGTTAAAATTATGTTACTGTATTTAGAACAAACTAACGCCACAGAGTATACTAATTCAGGTAGAAGCCATCATTCATAACAAATTTGAATATATGATATTCCAGAAAATAATCTGTCTACAAAATGAGATACATCCCGTTTGAACTACCAAAACTGTAACCAACGTTATTACCTAATTATGAAAGAAGTGCAGTACATATAAATTATTTCATCACTGAGAGGAGATAACCAAAAGTTTCCAAGCAATATGATTAAGAAAATGGGATTTAGGCATCCAAATGCCACAAAAGACCAAATCACAGTTTTAAACCAAGTTACACAAAGAAAATGCACCTAAATAGAGCCATGTGTGCTGGTTACAGTTTTAAACCAAGTCATATGCAAGATTACGTAAAAATTGGAGAGCCATGTCATTTCTACTGGACCTAAATAGAGCTAGCTGCTGGTGTTGAACAATAAACAGCCACACCACACACTAAGACAAGTAACTGAAATGACTCTCTTTGTATTGTAGTAGAAGAAGAAACGAGAGAGATGCAAGATAGTAGTATATATAGGTGAGTCAACCTATTATTCTAGGCAGCTGCCTTGCTGGTGATTCGGTGTCGTCGCAACTGGATCCCTCCCACTCGACCTGCGATCTTCTACAAGGAAAAGGTAGCAGCTCAGTCAAGCACCATATAATTATACAAGGAAAAAATGTTACTTGGCACAAGTCTAAACGAGAAGCTTGAGGTAGCAGCAGATTGAAGTGATAAAGTGCAAAGGAGAAGCTTGAGCTAGTAAATAATTTCTGAATGTTATAAAGTGGGGAAAGTAAAATAAAATTCACGACTAGTCATGGCAGTAGAAAAGAGATGAGATTTCACAAAACCAGAGCCAAGCATAGTCCAGAATGTCAAATTTTCAGTTAGTTAATTATTACAGTCCTTTGCTAAAAGAGATGATCCGTCCAAGAAATTTAATACTAGATGCATGCAGTCTATTGAGGATCTTTTAGTGAATGACTAACAACAAGTAGCCGAGCTTGCCCAAGAAAGATTAGATTCAGAAGTGTTGGCTGCTGCTAGTGAATGGAGCTGACAGTTCGCTTTTGCCACTCTAGATTTTGACATCTCGCTTTTGCCACTAGAGTAACATCTAATGTTACACAGTATTTTAGCATGACCTATTTGAAAATCTGACATCACAAATCTGAAATAAAGTAACATGACTCCTTGAAATTTGGCCAATATGATAAGTGGCATATTACTCCAGTTAGCGACATATAGCCTGAAGTTGGTAAAGCTAACATACCAAGTTAGGACTGATAAAAACAACACATATATATTCACCACGAGACAATATGACAAAATATTAAAAAGAGGCAGATAAAGACCAATCAAAGACAACACATAACTAATCTTTTACAGAACAGTGACATATACACTGACTGCTGGTGTGACGCTAAACTAAATTTCAATAAAGTTCCCAATATGAAGCCACAGCGCTAACAAGTGATACCATGCTTGGTTCACTATACAAGTTAAGCTAAGTCTTCTAAGCAAGTATCAAATTAATTAAACAAACAAGAGATTCAAAAGCTTTGACCTGTTTTTCCAACAATTAGTCATATAATTTGTTTATTTTGACCTCAGCGTTTAAACAAAGTAGACAAGAAATTCACAAGCTTCCACCTATTTTTCCAACAATAGTTTTCTTTATTTGGACCTTAGCATCCCATATACTTGTTCTAGATATTGTAATATATCAGTGTGCTTCAATTGCAAACATTGTTTCAACGCTGTTACAGTGATACCACTGATGCACTAGCATTGTAAGCCAACAAAGTTAAATACAAAGTACAAGTACACACAGCGAACTAAATACAAGACTACTCAACAGGCAATGTACAGCATCCTAAAGCACAAACTAGCCTGTAAAACAGCGCCAGTTATAATGCAGTGAAATGGCCGGCATGAAGTAGTTACGACCGCAATATCAACAGTCCAGCAAAACAATCATAGAAATAAAAAATTCTACATTACTGACCACTAATAAACAAGTCTAGCGAAATACACAAGCAAGCAAGAACCTGAACGACGCCGCTGTACAATGGGTTCAGGTTAGGGTTAGGGTTGAAGAAGAAAAACGCATGAGAGAGAGGGAGGGGGAGAAGAGAACCTAGCAGGATTTGAGAACTCAACGGCGGCGGCGCTGCAGTCACTGGAGGAGGAGGGCGAGGACGAGGACGACGGGGCGGCGTCGAGGCGTCGGGGCGTCGGGGCGGAGACGAGGACGACGGGGCAGAGAGGGGAAGGGGCAGCGGCGTCGCGGCGTCGGGGCGGAGACGAGGACGACGGGGCGGCGTCGAGGCGGCGGGGCAGCGGCATCGGGAGAGGAGAGGGGAAGGGGATCGAGGGCGAGGGCGAGGGAGAGAGAGGCCGGTTTGGGCCGGGGATAGGCGAGGGCGAGGGCACAATACTAATGGCGCACCACCCCTCGGTGCGCCATAAGTATATCCATACTAATGGCGCACCTCACCCTGGTGCGCCATTATTATTTTTTATTTATTTCTGCTCGAGCCAACAGGTTATCTTCCACCTTACCTGATCCACACCAAGTCCCCTCTACTAGCTCGACTGGTCAGCAGCCAGTTCTCACACCAGGGAGGTCCTGGGTTCGATTCCCAGGCTCCACAATTTTTGTATAAGACAATAATAATTTTTTTATAAGACAGTAATAATTTTTATATAAGACAGTAATAATTTTTTTATAAGACAATAATAATTTTTTAAAAAATATCATCAAACAGTAATGCCGGTGGAGCGGGGGAGGGTGCGCGGGGTGCGGGGGGCCGGTGGACCGGGGGGTGCTCGGCGGCGAGGGGGACCGGATCTGGCGAGGTGGGATAGCTAGCGATCGAGATGGAGGGGGATCGATATCGAGTGTCCATGAAATTTAAAAATATTCATGATAGTTCAAAAAGTGCCCATGAAATACAATCGAGAAATGAAGGCTACGATTTAAATACAATCGATCTCTTAGCTAGCTATCTGTTCACAATCTTCTTGCCCTTCTTTTTCGCAAATGGAGTTCTTCTGTGGAACGGACGTCCTTTAGGTAGGGTGGTCCTGCTTCTTCTTGTGGTGTATGCTGCTACTTCATCATCGTCGTCATGTTCGATTCTCGGGTCGCCGTACTTGTCGAAGTCTTGCTCATTGGCTACTCCATCCATTCCGATGATCTTCCTTTTGCCTCTCCTCACGACAACACGACTGGGCTTTGACGGGTCAGTAATGAAGAAGCATTGGTCCACTTGGGAAGCCAGTACCCATGGCTCATTTTTCGCGGTGACGTTTGCGCCTGCGGTCTTGGATTTGGCTTCGGGTATAACCATGGTGGTGAAATACCGGTCTTCTTTTAGGACGCTCTTGGCCCATCTGACACGGAACATCGGGACCTTCTCTCCAGCGTAGCTCAGCTCCCAGATCTCCTCGATCCTTCCGTAGTATCTGTCCTTGTCGTTACCGGTGTAGGATTCCATCGTTACCCCGGAGTTCTGATAACCATCGCTCTTCATGTCCTTGGCCTCGGTGTAGAATGTGTAGCCGTTGATATCGTATGCCTCATAGGTCATCAGGTTGTGCTCGGCGCCCTGTGACAAGGCGAATATGAGTTGTTCTTCCGCGGAAGAATCCTCATGTAAAGGGTACGACAGAAGCTTCTGCTTGAACCAACGCGTGAAACATGAGTTGTTCTCTTTGAGTATATCTCCGTCCGTCCTCTGTTGGCCTCGGTCATTGTACGTCTTCTTAATAAAGGTTTTGTGCTCTACCACCCAAGGATCGACCACGTCTATGTGTTGTAGTGCGACTAGGTTTGCTCTTTCAAAGTCGGCGAGTCGACCCTCGAAGTCGACATGCATTTCGCGGCGACCCTCACGGTGACCCCATCCAGCGAGCCTGCCGAGGTGCCTGTTGACGGGCAGACCAACGGGGTTCTCGATGCCTAGATAATTCGTGCAGTAGGAGATGCACTCTTCGGTCAGAAAGCCCCTGGCTATGCTTCCCTCTGGACATGACATGTTGCGAACGTATCCTTTGATGACATCATTCATCCTTTCGAACGGCATCATGCTGTGCAGGAACGTCGGCCCGAGTTGGATGATATCGTCCACGATATGGACCAGCAGATGCACCATAACGTCGAAGAATGCGGGCGGGAAGTACATCTCAAGCTCGCATAGTATCACCACGATCTCTTCCTGTAGCCTTCTGAGTTGCCTCACGCCAACAGACTTCCGAGAGATGACGTCGAAAAAGTTGCATAGGCCAAATAGCGTTTCACGGACGTGCGCGTCCATGATCCCACAGATTGCAACTGGAAGTATCTGCGTCATCAGCACGTGACAGTCGTGAGACTTCATCCCGCTGAACTTCAGCTTCGCTAGGTCTAGGTATCTGCTTATCTTCCCCGCGTAACCGTAAGGAAGTTTTACTCCTACGAGGCAGGTGAAAAACTGCTCGATCTCCTCCTGACTTAGAGTGAAGCACGCGGGAGGGTAGTCATTTCCGGTCTTCTTGGCCTTTTTGCCTTTGCGACGACTTTCCGTGTCCTGCTTCGCCTCATCATCATCATCATCATATATAGCGTGAAGCTCCTGCCTGATGCCCATTGATTTCAAGTCTGCCCTTGCTTTCGGCCCATCTTTGGTCCTCTCTGGCATGTTGAGCAGGGTACCAAGCAGACTCTCGCACACGTTCTTCGTGATATGCATGACATCAAGGCTGTGAGGCACATGGTGGATCTTCCAGTACGGCAAGTCCCAGAAAACAGACCCCGTTTTCCATACCTTCAGCAGCGGCTCTGGCGCCTTTCGCTTCTTTCCCGGCTCTGGCGCCTTTTGCTTCTTTCCCGGCAGTGGGCAGTCTTTCCAATTTTTCAACAGCTCGTCTATTTCCTCGCCGCTCCTCGTACGCGGGCGTCCTCGGGGTTCGGTTTCACCATCGAATAGATCCTTGCGTTTTCTCCACGGGTCATCGTCGCGAAGCCACCTTCGATGTCCCATGAACACGGTTTTCGAAGACCCGGGATCTCTATCTAGCTGGCGATACGTTGTGTCATCCATGCACCTGACGCATCCAGAAAATCCGTGGACCACCTGCCCTGCGAGATATCCGTAACCGAGATAGTCGTGCACCGTCGTGAGCAGCGCGACTCTCATAGGGAAATATTCTTTCTCTGCGGCGTCCCACGTATTGGCTGGCATTTTCCACAGCGTGTCTAGCTCCTCTTTTAGCAGCCCCAGATATAGATTGATGTCGTTCCCTGGTTGTTTCGGTCCTTCGATTAGCATACTCATGTGAATGTACTTCCTCTTCATGCACAACCAGGGGGAAGGTTGTACATCCACACAAACACAGGCCAGGTGCTATGTGTGCTTCTCTGGCTGCCAAACGGATTGACTCCATCGGTGCTCGCGCCCAGCACGATGTTCCTTGGATCGTTCCCAAATTCTAGGTCTTCGAAGTTCAACGCTTGCCACTGGCTCGCATCCTTAGGGTGACTCAGCATCTTGTCTTTTTTATCTATCTCCGGATCATTTGCGTCATCTTCTCGCTTCTTCTCCTCCCTATCCGCGTGCCAACGCAGGAGCTTTTCTACCTTAGGGTCCGCGAAATACCGCTGCAGACGAGGAGTGATCGGAAAGTACCACACCACTTTTCGAGGAGCTTTCTTCCTCTTCTTGTATCGAGTGACGCCGCACACCGGACATATGGTAGACTCCGCGTGCTCGTCCCGATAAATGATGCAATTGTTCATGCACACATGGTATTTCACGTGCGGTAAATCCAGAGGACACACGACCAGTTTCTTCGCCTCCTCGAAACTGGTCGGGCACTTGTTCCCCTTGGGAAGACGTTCGTGCCAGAATGACATGTTCTCATCGAAGCATGCGTCGGTCATTTTGTGCTTTACCTTCATCTCCAGAGCCATGAGCGTTACTTTCAGGCGGGTATCCTCGGGCCTGCATCCTTCATACAATGGAGTAATCGCGTCTATCTCCAGTTGATCCAGCTTGGCTTTCTCTCGGGCGGCAGCTCTTGTGTTATCCGTCTGCTTGAGAAGCAGCTCTTGAATATGAGGGTCCTGCACCCAGCCCATCGATGGTCTAGCGTCGTCTGCTCCGCCGGCATCATCATCTTCATGATCATGCCCGTCGTCTGCTCCGGCATCTTCCTCATCATCATGTCCTGCATCTTCTACATGATGACTGTGTACAGCATCACCGTCGTGATCATCTCCTGGGGATTCTTCGTCTTCTCGCCCGCCCGAGCCGCGGTGGTTGTCTTGCCGCCCTTCCTCATTTCTTGCCCGGCCCCCATGGACGACTTCGTAGTCATCTTCATCACCTTGCCACCGATAGCCATCCATGAAACCACGCAAGAGCAGGTGGTCCCGCACCTGCCAGGATTCCGGGTCCGCAATAAGGCTCTTCAGCTTGCATCTTCGACACGGACATCTTATCTCCGTCTCGTTCTTTTCAAGCATCTCGGCCTTCGCGGACCTCAAAAACCTATTCACGATGCCTTCGGTCATCATGCGGACCATGGTCGCCTGCGGGGTAGAGCAAAACGATATTTTAGAACCAAGAAAAAATTTGGCATGATTTTCCCTAAAAATAGGACAAAAAAGAATGCTTAATGCCAAAATTCTCGCCGAAACGGAAATGAATCAACATTCCGGCAAAATATTGGCAACTATCGCATTTCAAATACCGGTACACCTCCAAACACAAACACATATGCAACACCACAAACATATGTAACACCACGAACATACATAGATCTAGCTAGGCCATAAAAAGTGCATGTGCACATTGTTGTAGGGAGAACAACATAAATATAGCTTCCCCCTTACTTACCTATCAAAACAAGGTAATTTAACCACTTAAATTGAATGAATCTATGGTGGAAATGAGGTCAAAAAGAGGAGGCACCCGAGACAAGGAGGAGGTGGAGAGAATGAAGTGGGGAGAAAGTGAGTGTGGGTAGGAGAGGTTGTCCAAAATATCTTGTTGCTGCCCACTTACTAATGGCGCACCAACTCTAAATGCGCCATTAGTAATCCAGGTTACTAATGGCGCACCTGCTGGTGGTGCGCCATTAGTATGTTTGGACAGGCGCACTAGTTAAAAAAAATTGATACTAATGGCGCACCCTTGCACAGGTGCGCCATTACTAGTTGCAACCACTAATGGCGCACTCTGTCCGGATGCGCCATTAGTATGTTTGGACAGGCGCACTAGTTAATTTTTTTTTGATACTAATGGCGCACCCTGGGCAAGGTGCGCCATTAGTAGTTTCAACTACTAATGGCGCACTGTGTCCGGATGCGCCATTAGTATGTTTGGACAGGCGCACTAGTTAAAAAAAAATTTGATACTAATGGCGCACCCTAGGCCAGGTGCGCCATTAGTAGTTTCAACTACTAATGGCGCACTGCGTCTAGATGCGCCATTAGTATGTTTGGACAGGCGCACTAGTTAAATTTTTTTTTTTTGATACTAATGGCGCACCCTAGGCCAGGTGCGCCATTAGTAGTTTCAACTACTAATGGCGCACTGCGTCTAGATGCGCCATTAGTATGTTTGGACAGGCGCACTAGTTAAATTTTTTTTAGGATACTAATGGCGCACCCTGGGCCAGGTGCGCCATTAGTAGTTTCAACTCTAATGGCGTATCTGGAGGTGGTGCGCCATTAGTATATACTAATGGCGCACCACTTGTCTGGTGCGCCATTAGTGTCAATCCCATCTATAGCCCTTTTTCTAGTAGTGCCTCCGGCTCCGGCTGCGGGAGCAGGGCAGCCGTCTCCGCCTCCACCACTGCCTCTAGTCGGCGGCGCGATGCGCGACCCCTACCCGGCCCAGAACGCGACCTACGTCGTCTTCACCAGCCTCGGTGACGACAAGCGCAGCGAGCGCCTGCTTCGGCAGGAGGTGAACACCGTCATTCCGGCCAAGACGGAATACATGCATTGGTCGAAGTGCCCGGTCACCTGGACCCGGGAGGACCACCCAGCCGTCATGCCGAACCCGAGTGGTTACGCCCTCGTCCTCGACCCCATGATCGTTGCGCCCCGGTGCACGTGCAAGTTCTCCTGGGTTCTCGTCGACGGCGGCAGCAGCATCAACATCCTCTACCGCCACACCATGACCAAGCTCGGCTTCGAGGCCAAGGACCTGGAGCCAACTCAGACGATCTTCCACGACATCGTTCCCGGCCTCTCCTGCTCCCTGATCGGCCGGATCCGGCTTGACGTCCTATTCGGCGACGGTAGCCACTTCCGACGCGAGCCGATCTGGTTTGAGGTGGTGGACCTGTCCAGCGCGTACCACGCACTGCTGGGCCGGCCCGCGCTCGCCAAATTCATGGCGGTCCCCCACTATGCCTACCTGAAGATGAAGCTGCCGGGTCCAAAGGGCCTCATCACCATCACCGGGAACTACCGCAAGTCCCTGGACTGCGCCCGAGACGACACCAAGCTAGTCGAGTCGCTGGTCATAGCTGAGGAGCGACACCAGCTCGATCGAATCATCGCCCTGGCCCAGGAAGCGTCGGCCGCACAGGTCCCGGCTAAGGAGCCAGCTGACGAGGCCGCGTTCAAGTCCTCCAAGGAGACCAAGAAGGTGAAGCTGAACCCGGAAGACCCCAGCTGCAGCAAGTACGTCGTCGTGGGCGCCCGCCTCGACAGCAAATAGGAAGGCGAGCTCGTCGACTTCCTCTGTGAGAATCGGGATATCTTTGCATGGACCCCCAAGGACATGCCGGGTATCCCGAGGAAGTACGCCGAGCACAAACCCCTACGATGTTTTTTCGAAGAGAAGAGAAAGACCATCAGTGAAGAGGTCGCCAAGCTCTTGGCGGCCGGCTTCATCATGGAAGTGTTTCACCCCGAGTGGCTGGCCAACCCAGTCCTCGTCCTGAAGAAGAACAAGACCTGGCACATGTGTATCGACTACACCAGCCTGAACAAGGCCTGCCCCAAAGACCCGTTCGCTCTCCCGCGGATCGACCAAGTCATCGACTCCACTGCCGGGTGTGAGCTCCTATCCTTCCTGGATGCTTAATCCGGCTATCATCAGATCAAGCTGGACCCGGCCGACGCCCTGAAGACATCCTTCATCACGCCCTTCGGGGCGTATTGCTACATCACCATGTCGTTCGGCTTGAAGAACGCCGGCGCCACTTTCCAGCGCTGCATGCAAAAATGCTTGCTGCCGCAACTCGGCCACAACATCTACGTCTACGTGGACGACATCATGGTGAAGACCAAGCAGCACCTCACGCTCCTCGACGATTTGAAGGAAACCTTCGCCAACTTGCACGAGTACAAGGTCAAGCTCAACCCGGGGAAATGCGTTTTCGGCGTCCCGGCCGGAAAGCTACTCAGCTTCCTCGTCTCGGAGCGCGGCATTGAGGCAAACCCGGAGAAGATCAAGGCCATCGAGCGCATGCGCAAGCCGGCTCGACTGCGCGATGTCCAGAAGTTGACCGGCTGCTTGGCCTCGGTCAGCCGGTTTCTCAGCCGGCTGGGCGAGAGGGCCTTGCCCCTGTATTAGCTGATGAAGAAGACGACGCCGTTCGAATGGAACAACCAGGCGGATGAAGCTTTCTGGGATCTCAAGCGCATGCTCTCCACCACATCAGTCTTGGCCGCACTGGCCGAGAAGGAGCCGCTGTTGCTCTATATCGCCGCGACCTCGCGGTCAGTCAGCACGGTGATGGTAGTCGAGCGACCAGAGAAGGACAAGGTCCAAGCCATCCAGTGTCCCGTCTACTACCTGAGCGAGGTGCTCTCTGCCTCGAAGCAGAACTACCCGCACTACGAGAAGATGTGTTACGGTGTGTACTTCACCGCCAAGAAGCTGAAGCAATACTTCCAAGAGCATGTCATCACCGTGGTCAGCACGGTCCCTCTTGGCGAAATCATCGGGTGCCGGGACGCCTCTGGCCGGGTCTCCAAGTGGGCGCTCGAGCTAGCCGGCCACACCATCCTCTACGAGCCCCGCACCACGATCAAGTCTCAGGCTCTGGCCGACTTCCTCGTCGACTGGACCGAGACCCAGTACCTGCCGCCGCCGCCGGACGTGACGCACTGGCGCATGCACTTCGACGGCTCGAAGATGCGACTCGGCCTAGGGGCCGGCATCGTGCTATCCTCCCCCAAGAGCGACCGGCTCAAGTACGCGCTGCAGATCCACTTCGCCACCTCCAACAACGTCGCCGTGTATGAGGCCCTTGTGCACGGCCTCCGGCTTGCCAAGGAACTCGGCATCCGGCGCATTCTGTGCTACGGCGACTCGGACCTGGTGGTGCAGCAGAGCTCCGGTGAGTGGGACGCCCAAGACTCCAACATGGCGAGCTACCGCTTCCTTGTCCAGAAGCTATCCGGATTCTTTGCGGGCTGCGAGTTCCACCACGTCCCGCACGCAAAGAATGAAGCGGCCGACACGCTCGCCAAGATCGCCTCGTCCCGGCAGTCCATTCCGTCCGGCGTCTCCCTCGAGCATCTACACAAGCCGTCCATCAAGCCGTCTCCGGACTCCGTGTCCATCCATGTTCCAGCCGACCCGGCCGTGCCTCAACCCAGCCCGGGGACTGCTCCAGCCGACTCGGCCGCGCCTCAACCCGGCCCGGGGACTGCTCCAGCCAGCCCGACCACACCCCAACCCAGCCCTGGGGCCGCTGAACCCGGCTCGGGGGCTGCCACCCCGGAACCCGTCGTGATGGCTATCCTCGCCGGGGTAGCGGCACCATCCTGGGCCCTGCCCATCTCGGAATTCCTGGAAAACGGGGTCCTTCCCATGGACGAGACAGAAGCCCGGCAAGTATAGTGTCGAGTGTCCGCCTACAACATCATCAACAACGAGCTCGTCAAACGCAGCCCCACCGGCGTGTTCCAACGCTGCGTCGAGCAGGACAAGGGCATTGAGATCCTCCTCGACATACACCAGGGCAAGTGCGGGCACCACGCCGCCTTGCGGTCCCTGGTGGCCAAGGCTTTCCGCCATGGTTTCTACTGGCCCACAGCCCTCGAAGACGCAGAGTCGCTCATCCTCAAGTGTGAGGGATGCCAACGCTTCAGCAAGCGCAGCCACCAGCCGGCGTCGGCACTCCGGACCATCCCGATCGCCTGACCCTTCGCGGTCTGGGGACTCAACATGGTGGGACCCTTCAAGACCGCTCGAGGCGGCATGACGCATTTGCTGGTGGCGGTGGACAAGTTCACCAAGTGGATCGAAGCAAGGCCAATCAAGAAGCTGGACGGCCCAACGGCCGTTCGATTTATCAAGGACATCGCGGTGCGCTACGGCATGCCAAACAACATCATCACGGACAACAACACCAACTTCGCCAAGGGCGCGCTTGCGCAGTACTGCTCCGTCTTCGGCATCCGCCTCGACCTGGCTTTCGTTGCACATCCGTAGTCCAATGGCCAGGTCGAACGGGCCAACGGCCTCATCCTATCCGGCATCAAACCGCGACTCGTCGAGCCGCTTGTTCGTTCACCCGGTAGTTGGCTTGACGAGTTGCCGGCCGTCCTCTGGAGTCTCCGCACCATGCCAAAGAGGTCGACCGGGTTCACCCCTTTCCTCCTCGTCTACGGAGCAGAAGCCGTCATCCCGACCGACGTCGAGTTCGACTCACCGCGCATCACAATGTACACGGAAGCCGAAGCAAAGGAAGCCCGCGAAGACGGCGTCGACCTGCTCGAAGAAGCACGTCTCCTAGCGCTCAGTCGCTCAGCCATCTACCAGCAAGGTCTGAGGCATTACCATAGCAAGAAGATCAAGCCCCTCGCTTTCCGAGAGGGAGACCTCGTCCTCCGACTCGTCCAAGAACAGACGGGCCAACACAAGTTGTCCACCCCATGGGAGGGCCCCTTCATCGTCAGCAAGGCCTTGTGCGACCGCAACGCGTACTACCTCATCGACGCCCGCAAGACAAACAAGCGCAAGAGGGACACTCCGACGAAGAAACAACCCGACCATTGAATGCAGAGCTTCTCTACCCGTTTTACAGTTAGCCGAGTGCACGTATGTATCACTGCCTTTTGTAAACCATCTGAAACTATGGGGTCCCCGAATGACGCTTGGGGGCTGCCCCTTTTGCGACCAAGCTATTGTGTCTCCTACATTTGTGCACTGCTTTACTCTTAAGCCAAACTCGGCCGCCGGGTCGACTCGCTCGACCCGGGGGCTCGGGGGCTGGCCGGCTTGGCCACCCGTCATTTTTCTTAGCGGTTTTCAAACGTGTTGGGTCGCCATAGTCTCGCTTTGCCCTAAGCCGTAGATCCGGCTTCGGCTGTCGGCCGGCAAGCACATAAGACCCAAAGCACCAGCGCGCCACGAACACTAAGTCAAGAACCGCCGGGTCGCCCAACCCGGCCTCACCACTTTAAGTTGCCTCACGACCGGCTGCTCGCCAACCCGGCCCCGCCGGATTGCCGCCAACCGACCCAGTGGGTGTTTTGCTCACGCTCAACATTTTGAAAGACCAAGTATTGAACGCTCCTCTCAAAGGTCGAACCCCTTGTCACAGACTAGATCCTTGGCCGTCAGACTCGCAGGGGGGAGCCCAAAGGGGGAGAGTTGCAAGAAAATGGCTCTAAAGACGAAAAGCAAAAAGCGCAGGCATCTGCGAAGTTTCTGCATACCGCCGGATCGCTCGACCCAGCCCCGCCACTTTAAGTTGCAGCACGGCTGGCTGCTCGCCAACCCGGCCCCGCCGGATTGCCGCCAGCCGGCCCAGTGGGTGTTTCGCTCACGCTCAATGTTTCAAAAGCCTAAGTACTGTACGCTCCTCTCGAAGGTCGAACCCCTTGTCACGGACCGGAGCCTCGGCCGTCAGACTCGCGGGGAGGACACCCAAAGGGGGAAGGTTGCAAGAAAACGGCTCCAAAAACGAAAAGCAAAGGCGCAGACATCCACGCAGCTCATACATCATAAATTCAAACAGGCCCAAGGCCAGAGTTCATTACACCCAGTCAACCCCCAGTGGGTGGGTGGACCTGCTACCTAACAGAAATCTTTTATAAGTTAAAATTTCAGGCATCCCCATCGCCGGATCGCGCAGCTCCCGGGTCCGTTGAGGTGCCGGTATCTTCCTCCCTGGCGTCCGCGTCGCGGTAGATGCCCGTCTCCTCAGAAGTGCCCTCCGGGTCATCCAGAAACAACCCGTAGTCGTCAGCAGGCACGACTCCTCCATCTTCTGCCCACTCCGGCCGGAACTCGTCGTGGAAGGCGAACCCAACGATATAGCTGGCCCGAGCAGAAATCCGGCCGACTTCTGCCTGCAGCTGGCTCGCCGAGCCGGCTCGCTGGCCCATCAGCGCGTCCAGCGACAAGTCTGGATGCCAAGACATCGCGAACATGAGCGCCATCTCGGCGCCAGCACGGGCGCGGAGACTCGCCAGTCATGAAGCCGCTCCGGACCCGCCTCTAGTCAGCGCGCCAGCCGCGTGAAGCTGCTCGGCGCGACGGAACCGAGAGAGATGATACATTGTTGGGCCTCCAAGTGCAGAGGTTTGTAGGATAGTAGCAAATTTCCCTCAAGTGGATGACCTAAGGTTTATCAATCCGTGGGAGGTGTAGGTTGAAGATGGTCTTTCTCAAACAACCCTGCAACCAAATAACAAAAGAGTCTCTTGTGTCCCCAACACACCCAATACAATGGTAAATTGTATAGGTGCACTAGTTCGGCGAAGAGATGGTGATACAAGTGCAATATGGATAGTAGATATAGGTTTTTGTAATCTGAAAATATAAAATTAGCAAGGTAACTAATGATAAAAGTGAGCGTAAACGGTATTGCAATGCTAGGAAACAAGGCCTAGGGTTCATACTTTCACTAATGCAAGTTCTCTCATCAATAATAACATAATCGGGTCATATAACTATCCCTCAAGATGCAACAAAGAGTCACTCCAAAGTCACTAATAGAGGAGAACAAACGAAGAGATTATTGTAGGGTACAAAACAACCTCAAAGTTATTCTTTCTGATCAATCTATTCGAGAGTCCGTAGTAAAATAACACGAAGCTATTCTTTCCGTTCGATCTATCATAGAGTTCGTACTAGAATAAAACCTTAAGACACAAATCAACCAAAACCCTAATGTCACCTCAAGTATCCGTGGGTATGATTATACGATATCCATCACACAATCTCAGATTCATCTATTCAAACCAACACAAAGTACTTCAAAGAGTGCCATAAAGTTTCTACCGGAGAGTCAAGACGAAAATGTGTGCCAACCCCTATGCATAGGTTCATGGGCGGAACCCGCAAGTTGATCACCAAAACATACATCAAGTGGATCACGTGATATCCCATTGTCACCACAGATAAGCACGACAAGACATACATCAAGTGTTCTCAAATCCTTAAAGACTCAATCCGATAAGATAACTTCAAAGGGAAAACTCAATCCATTACAAGAGAGACGAGGGGGAGAAACATCATAAGATCCAACTATAATAGCAAAGCTCACGGTACATCAAGATCGTACCACCTCAAGAACACGAGAGAGAGAGAGATCAAACACATAGCTACTGGTACATACCCTCAGCCCGAGGGTGAACTACTCCCTCCTCGTCATGGAGAGCGCCGAGATGATGAAGATGGCCACCGATGAGGGATCCCCCCTCCGGCAGGGTGCCGGAACAGGGTCCCGATTGGTTTCTGGTGGCTACAAAGGCTTGCGGCGGCGGAACTCCCGATCTATTCTGCTCCCTGATGTTTTCAGGGTATATGGACATATATAGGCGAAAGAAGTCGGTCAGGGGAGCCACGAGGGGCCCACGAGGGTGGGGGCACGCCCTGGGGGGCAGGCGCGCCTCCCTGCCTCGTGGCTACCTCGTTGCTTCCCTAACGTACACTCCAAGTCTCCTGGAATCTTCGAAACACTGAAACAAGGGAAAAACAGGAACTGGCACTGGGCTCTGGGTTAATAGGTTAGTCCCAAAAATAATATAAAAGTGTAAAATAAAGCCCATAAACATCCAAAACAGATAATATAATAGCATGGAACAAGAAAAAATTATAGATACGTTGGAGACGTATCAGCATCCCCAAGCTTAATTCCTGCTCGTCCTTGAGTAGGCAAATGATAAAAACAGAATTTTTGATGTGGAATGCTACCTAACATAATTCTCAATGTAATTTTCTTTATTGTGGCAAGAATATTCAGGTCCATAAGATTCAAGACAAAAGTTTAATATTGACATGAAAACAATAATACTTCAAGCATACTAACAAAGAAATCATGTCTTCTCAAAATAACATGGCCAAAGAAAGCTATCCCTACAAAATCATATAGTCTGGCTATGCTCTATCTTCACCACACGAAATATTTAAATCATGCACAACCTCGATGACAAGCCAAGCAATTGTCTCATACTTTTGATGTTCTCAAACTTTTTCAATCTTCACGCAATACATGAGCGTGAGCCATGGACATAGCACTATAGGTGGAATAGAATGGTGGTTGTGGAGAAGACGAAAAGGAGAAGACAGTGTCACATCAACTAGGCGTATCAACGGGCTATGGAGATGCCCATCAATAGATATCAATGTGAGTGAGTAGGGATTTCCTTGCAACGGATGCACTAGAGCTATAAGTGTATGAAAGCTCAACAAAAGAAACTAAGTGGGTTTGCATCCAACTCGCTTGCTCACGAAGACCTAGGGCATTTTGAGGAAGCCCATCATTGGAATATACAAGCCAAGTTCTATAATGTAAAATTCCCACTAGTATATGAAAGTGACAACATAGGAGACTCTCTATCATGAAGATCATGGTGCTACTTTGAAGCACAAGTGTGGAAAAAGGATAGTAGCATTGTCCCTTCTCTCTTTTTCTCTCACTTGTTTTTTTTTTTGGGCCTTCTCTTTTTTTTGGCCTTTCTCTTTTTTTTGGGCCTTCTCATTTTTTGGCCTCTTTTTTTATTTTTTAATTTTTTAGTCCGGAGTCTCATCCCGACTTGTGGGGGAATCATAGTCTCCATCATCCTTTCCTCACTTGGGACAATGCTCTAATAATGATGATCATCACACTTTTATTTACTTACAACTCAAGTATTACAACTCAATACTTAGAACAAGATATGACTCTATATGAATGCCTCCGGCGGTGTACCGGGATGTGCAATGAATCAAGAGTGACATGTATGAAAGAATTATGAAAGGTGGCTTTACCACAAATACGATGTCAACTACATGATCATGCAAAGCAATATGACAATGATGGAGTGTGTCATAATAAACGGAACGGTGGAAAGTTGCATGGCAATATATCTCGGAATGGCTATGGAAATGCCATGATAGGTAGGTATGGTGGCTGTTTTGAGGAAGGTATATGGTGGGTGTATGATACTGGCGAAATGTGCGCGGTATTAGAGAGGCTAGCAATGGTGGAAGGATGAGAGTGCGTATAATCCATGGACTCAACATTAGTCATAAAGAACTCACATACTTATTGCAAAAATCTATTAGTTATCAAAACAAAGTACTACGCGCATGCTCCTAGGGGGATAGATTGGTAGGAAAAGACCATCGCTCGTCCCCGACCGCCACTCATAAGGAAGACAATCAATAAATAAATCATGCTCCGACTTCATCACATAACGGTTCACCATACGTGCATGCTACGGGAATCACAAACTTTAACACAAGTATTTCTCAAATTCACAACTACTCCACTAGCATGACTCTAATATCACCATCTTCATATCTCAAAACAATCATCAAGTATCAAACTTCTCATAGTATTCAATGCACTTTATATGAAAGTTTTTATTATACCCATCTTGGATGCCCATCATATTAGGACTAAATTCATAACCAAAGCAAATTACCATGCTGTTTAGGACTCTCAAAATAATATAAGTGAAGCACGAGAGTTCATCTATTTCTTCAAAATGAAACCACCGCCGTGCTCTAAAAGGATGTAAGTGAAGCACTAGAGCAAATGACAAACTACTCCGAAAGATATAAGTGAAGATCAAAGAGTAGTTGAATAATTATGTAACTATGTGAAGACTCTTTAACATTTAAGAATTTCAGATATTGGTATTTTATTCAAACAGCAAGCAAAACAAAAGAAAATAAAATGACGCTCCAAGCAAAACACATATCATGTGGTGAATAAAAATATAGCTCCAAGTAAAGTTACCGATGAACGAAGACGAAAGAGGGATGCCTTCCGGGGCATCCCCAAGCTTAGGCTTTTGGTTGTCCTTGAATATTACCTTGGGGTGCCTTGGGCATCCCCAAGCTTAGGCTCTTTCCACTCCTTATTGCATAGTCCATCGAATCTTTACCCAAAACTTGAAAACTTCACAACACAAAACTCAACAGAAAACTCGTAAGCTCCGTTAGTATAAGAAGATAAATCACCACTTAGGTACTGTTGTGAACTAATTCTAAATTCATATTGGTGTAATATCTACTGTATTCCAACTTCTCTATGGTTCATACCCTCTGATACTACTGATAGATTCATCAAAATAAGCAAACAACACATAGAAAACAGTATCTGTCAAAAACAGAACGGTCTGTAGTAATCTGTATCAAACGTATACTTCTGGAACTCCAAGAATTCTGATAAAATAGGACGACCTAGATAATTTTATTAGTGATCTACTGCAATTGGAATCAGTATTTTATCACTTTCTGGTGATTTTTAACAATTGTTTTCGTGAACAGAAAGTTTCTGGATTTTTTAGCAAGATCAAATAACTATCATCCAAGAAGATCCTATAGGTCTTACTTGGCACAAACACTAATTAAATCATAAAACCACTTCTAACTAGAGGCTAGATGATTTATTTATTACTAAACAGGAACAAAAAGCAAGGAACAAAAACAAAATTGGGTTGCCTCCCAACAAGCGCTAATGTTTAACGCCCCTAGCTAGGCATGATGATTTCAATGATGCTCGCATAAAAGATAAGAATTGAAACATAAAGAGAGCATCATGAAGAATATGACTAGCACATTTAAGTCTAACCCACTTCCTATGCATAGGGACTTTGTGAGCAAACAACTTATGGGAACAATAATCAACTAGCATAGTACGACAAAACAAGCATAAGTTTAAAACTTTAAGCACATAGAGAGGAAACTTGATATTGTTGCAATTCCTACAGGAATATATTCCTCCCTCATAATAATTTTCAGTAGCATCATGAATGAATTCAACAATATAACCAGCACCTAAAGCATTCTTTTCATGATCTACTTGCATAGAAAATTTCCTACTCTCCACGTAAGCAAATTTATTCTCATCAATAGTAGTGGGAGCAAACTCAACAAAAACTATCATGTGATTGAAAATTAAGATCAAGATGACAAGTTTCATGGTTATCATTATTCTTTATAGCATACGTGTCATCACAATAATCATCATAGATAGGAGGCATGCTTTCATCATAATAAATTTGCTCATCAAAACTTGGGGGACTAAACATATCATCTTCATCAAACATAGCATCCCCAAGCTTGTGGCTTTGCTTATCATTAGCATCATGGGTATTCAAGGAATTAATACTAACAACATTGCAATCATGCTCATCATTCAAAGATTTAGTGCCAAACATTTTATATACTTCTTCTTCTAGCACTTGAACACATTTTTCCTTCCCATCATTCTCACGAAAGATATTAAAAAGATGAATCGTATGAGACAAACTCAATTCCATTTTTTTGTAGTTTTCTTCTATAGACTAAACTAGTGATAAAACAAGAAACAAAAAGATTCGATTGCAAGATCTAAAGATATACCTTCAAGCACTCACCTCCCCGGCAACGGCGCCAGAAAAGATCTTGATATCTACTACACAACCTTCTTCTTGTAGACGTTGTTGGGCCTCCAAGTGCAGAGGTTTGTAGGACAGTAGCAAATTTTCCTCAAGTGGATGACCTAAGGTTTATCAATCCGTGGGAGGCGTAGGTTGAAGATGGTCTCTCTCAAATAACCCTGCAACCAAATAACAAAAGAGTCTCTTGTGTCCCCAACACACCCGATACAATGGTAAATTGTATAGGTGCACTAGTTCGGCGAAGAGATGGTGATACAAGTGCAATATGGATAGTAGATATAGGTTTTTGTAATCTGAAAATATGAAAACAACAAGTTAACTAATGATAAAAGTGAGCGTAAACGGTATTGCAATGCCAGGAAACAAGGCCTATGGTTCATACTTTCACTAATGCAAGTTCTCTCAACAATAATAACATAATCGGATCATATAACTATCCCTCAACATGCAACAAAGAGTCACTCCAAAGTCACTAATAGAGGAGAACAAACGAAGAGATTATTTTAGGGTACAAAACCACCTCAAAGTTATTCTTTTTGATCAATCTATTCAAGAGTCCATAGTAAAATAACACGAAGCTATTCTTTCCGTTCGATCTATCATAGAGTTCGTACTAGAATAACACCTTAAGACACAAATCAACCAAAACCCTAATGTCACCTAGATACTCCAATGTCACCTCAAGTATCCGTGGGTATGATTATACGATATGCATCACACAATCTCAGATTCATCTATTCAAACCAACACAAAGTACTTCAAAGAGTGCCCCAAAGTTTCTACCGGAGAGTCAAGACGAAAACGTGTGCCAACCCCTATGCATAGGTTCATGGGCGGAACCCGCAAGTTGATCACCAAAACATACATCAAGTGGATCACGTGATATCCCATTGTCACCACAGATAAGCACGGCAAGACATATATCAAGTGTTCTCAAATCCTTAAAGACTCAATCCGATAAGATAACTTCAAAGGGAAAACTCAATCCATTACAAGAGAGACGAGGGGGAGAAACATCATAAGATCCAACTATAATAGCAAAGCTCGCGATACATCAAGATCGTACCACCTCAAGAACACGAGAGAGAGAGAGATCAAACACATAGCTACTGGTACATACCCTCAGCCCTGAGGGTGAACTACTCCCTCCTCGTCATGGAGAGTGCCGGGATGATGAAGATGGCCACCGGTGAGGGATCCCCCCTCCGGCAGGGTGCCGGAACAGGGTCCCGATTGGTTTTTGGTGGCTACAGAGGCTTGCGGCGGCGGAACTCTCGATCTATTCTGCTCCCTGATATTTTTAGGGTATATGGACATATATAGGCGAAAGAAGTCGGTCAGGGGAGCCACGAGGGGCCCACGAGGGTGGGGGCGCGCCCAGGGGGGCAGGCGCGCCTCCCTGCCTCGTGGCCACCTCGTTGCTTCCCTGACGTACACTCCAAGTCTCCTGGATTGCTTCCGTTCCAAAAATAACTCTTCCGAAGGTTTCATTCTGTTTGGACTCCGGTTGATATTCCTTTCCTTCGAAACACTGAAACAAGGGAAAAAACAGGAACCGGCATTGGGCTCTGGGTTAATAGGTTAGTCCCAAAAATAATATAGAAGTGTAAAATAAAGCCCATAAACATCCAAAACGGATAATATAATAGTATGGAACAATCAAAAATTATAGATACGTTGGAGACATATCAGCGACCTTGGCCAGGGCCGCCTTCAGCTCAGCGTCCTTGTCCTCAGCCGCCTTCACGGCCTCCTCGTGGAGCCGGGTCTCCTCCACCGCGGCCACCAGCGCCTTCAGGCGCTCCACCTCGGCCTGGAGCTGCCCCTTGTCATCGGCCAGCTTGCCGCGTTGCTGGTCCGCCTCGGCAAGGGCCTGCTGCGCCTCCACGACCTTGGCGGCCTCCGCCTTGAGGCGCTCCACCTCGGCCTCGAGGCTGCTCTTGTCGCCCGCCAGCTGCTCCTGCAGCCGGCTGGCTTTGTCGAGCGCCTGCCGGGATCCCGTCGCCGCCACCTTTGCCTTCTCCGCCTCGGCCCCAAGCCGGTCGACGTCTGCGACAAGCCAGTCATAGTGAAAACCAGCCCGAATCAGCCGGGTCCTCCAAGACAGCACCTCGGCTGCAGAAGAAAAACTCAGCAACAAAGTACTATTTTAAGATTTGACCCAACTGCTACGCAGTTAGCCCGAATCTCGGGGGCTACACCCACTGGGTGCGCTAGCGTGCCCCCACTAGAAAAGAGCATGAAAAATAAGTACCTGCCGCGACGCGGAGCTCCTTCTCCTTGGCGGCGAGCCTCTCCTTGAGACGCCGGTGCGTCTCAGGGAGCCCGTTGAAAACAGTGACCCTGTAGGAGTTCAGTTGTTGCGAAAGACAACAATCAGCGCAAGACAGCAAGATAAGATTCGACCGAACTGCTACACAGTTGGCCCGAATCTCGGGGGCTACACCCAGTGGGTGCGCTGGCGCACCCCCATAAAGGAAAAGAAACGATGGAAAAGAGAAGCAGAACGCAAACGAAAACTTACAAAGACGGCGCGCTCCAGCTCCTGCGTCGCCTCGACCTCGGCCTGGGCGAAGGCCTGAGTCCGGTCCATCCGCCCTCGCAGGCGATGGGTTACGGCAGCCATCGCCGCCTCCTCCTGGGTCGGAGGTCCGAAGGGGACCTCGCTGGTCCCGCTCCGCGACGGCCGCGGCTTGGCAACCCGGCGCCCTCCAGACCTGAGCACCAGGGCGTGCTCTCCACCGGCTGCCTCCCTGCCGGCGCCTTCTTCGGCACCCTCTCCGGCCCCGACGCCGGCTCGGTGGGCGGAGCGACTTGAGGCTCCACAACCGGCGGCGCCTCGCTCGCTGGCACTTGGGACGCCCCCTCCGGCGCCGCCTCCTCCAAGACGGCGTCGCCGCCGCCTCCATCGGCCCCCTTCCGCTCGACCACGTCGGTCCGCGACGGGGTGCCGACCTCGACAACCATGACCTCCTGGTCGAGATCCATCACGGACGCACAGGCGCCCTGGCCGTGCTCCCCTCCGACGCCGGCACGAAGACCATCGCCGCCACCGCCGTCCCCGTGGGCATCTCCGGCCACGCCGGCTCTTCGCCAGGCCAGGCCGTCGGCGTCGGCCAGGTCCAGACCGAGGTCCGGATCCATCGGCGCCTCCCCCCCGTCTCGGTCGACGATGCCGGACCGGCTCCTCCAGAATGCGGCGCCCTCAGCGGACGCGGCGTCTGCCGCCGCCAGCGCCAGTGAGATTGGCGACCTGAAGCACAAGACCAAAATGATTACGCCGAGTCGAGCGGAGCCGCTCAGCAACTCGGCCCAAGCAAAAAGAGCCACTTACCCCGGCACCACCGGAACGACGGGCCTCGCCGCCCCTCCCGAGGGGCGCCGCGCCTCCTCTTGGCGGGCGGCTTCGCACCTCCAGCCGGGTCCGCCGCGCGCTTCGCGGTCGGGGCCCGCGGCGCGACGTTATCCTTCCCTTGCGGCCGCCTCGCCGCCGCCGCCCCCCGAGACGATCCGGCTCCGGCCGCGCCGCCGCCTCCTCCGCCCGGCGCCGCTACATCAGCAGCTCGCGTCAGCACCCCCAAAGCCGTCACGCAACCGGCGATTCAAGAAATAAAAACAAGACTCACCTACTCGGCGCCCTACGCCTGTGTCGGTGGCCCGCCGCCTCCGCTCCGCCATGGGCCTCGGGCTCCTCCGAGGCAACCCGCACCACCTGCGCCCGCGCCCGGTCGTAAGGATGCCGGACGGCGTTCAGAAGCACCTCTCACGTCGCGTCGGGATGGACAAGAAGATAAGCAGCAGCGAAGTACGGAGACCAGGGACTCACCAACGGTGCCGGGTTCGCGTGGCTGTACGGGGCCTTCCCGAACTCCCAGTCAACCCCCAAGTTGGCCTTGGAGATGTCATTGACCCGGCACGCGACCTGGTCCACCGCCAGCCGTGTGTTCGCCATGCGGTTGGGGTCCTGGAGGCCGGTCATCTGTCTGATGAGATGGTTGTGCTGCTGCAGCGGCAGCACCCGCCGGACAATGAAGGCGGTGATGAGGTTGGTGCCGGTGAGCTTCTCCCGCGCCTTCATCACCGACACCCGCTCGCACAGGTTGAGCACCTCCTGCGACGGGTGCTTGGGGTAGTACCCCCAGTTCTGCTTCCCCCACGGTGGCGAGTTGATGAACGGTGGAAGATTGATGCGGTCCTCGCCGAGGTTGTGGACGTAGAAGAAGGAGTTCTACCATTTCTTGGCAGAATCCTCCAGCGGCATCCTCGGGCAGTCGGCGCCCGACCGCTTGGTGACGACGGCCTCCCCGCACTCGGACATCTCCCCGGCCTTCGGCCCCTGCTGCTTTAGGAAGAAGAAGCGCACCCAGAGGTCGATCGAAGGCTTGACCCCCAGGTACCGCTCGCAGAGGGTGACGAAGCCGGACAACTGCACGATCGCGCCGGCGCCAAGATGGTGGGGCTGGAGCCCGAAGAACTCTAGAGAGTCACGGAAGAAGACGCTCGCGGGCAGCCCAAAACCGCACTTGAAGTGCGGCAGGAAGACCACCCGCTCCGAGCCCTCGGGCCGCGGCTCCCGCTCGCCTTGCGGGAGACGCACCTCGACCTCCTCCGCCCTCGGCAGGCTCCTGGTGTCGTGGAGGTAGGCGATGTCGTCAAGAGTGACGGTCGAGCCCATCCACGATCCTGACGGCAGCACCATCACCCCGAGAACGGAAGAAAGCAGGAAGAAAGAAGGAAGAAGATGGCAAGAGAGCTCCGCCCAAGACAGCGGGCGTTGCAGCTAGCGGCGATCGTCAGAAGCAGAGGGAGGACGAAGAGGCAGGGGAGCGCGAGCGTGAGTGATCTCCGCCGCTCCCTTCGCCCCCAATTTATAGGCCATGATTCGAAACGTGGGGAAGCATGATCGTTTGCGATCGCCCCTCCCCCTTCCCCGCAATAAGTGCGCACGCGTGCATGTAGTAACTACCTGGAGAATGGCAACCGACCCGAGGACGCCGCAATAAATCCGCGCGCATGGGCCGAGGGTGCGCGGCGGCGGGCCCCAAGCCGTCGCCCCGTCCCGTCACGCACGTGGCCTGTCAGGCCTCTCCGGCTCCCGGGCGCCACGTGACGGTCACGCGAAGCCCAAAAGATTGCCCAAGATTCATCAAACTCCTCGGTTTCCTGCCACGAGTGGGATGCCGCGATCCGGCTTCCGGAAGCCGGCACACAGTGGCTGTTGCCGGACCCGGCGGTCACCAAAATCTGCCTCTAGAAGGGGGGAAACTGCGAAGGCCCTCCCATCCGAAGACGGTGGACCTTCACAGCTTCGGGAACTACTGTCGGGGGGATGAACCCCAGGCAGGCAATGGAACCCGGATCCTTTTCAAAAACAACGGGGCCAGCGTCACCCCTCGATCCGGCTCGCACTCGGCCGGGTCGCTCAAACCGGCCAAGCCCCGCGACCCGGCCAAAGCTCTCCAACCCGGCTGGACTCCTCAACTCGGCCCCAACAACCAAGCTCAAGACTTCCCCAACAACCCAGCACCGCCCTTGGCGTGTTCTCCAAACCCGGCCAAGGGTCAGCGGCCGTCCCATCCCAGCCATACGATGGGGCGAGTCTCCACCAACTGATGACCGAAGCCACAGTGCCCCGCCCATGCCTCTGGTCAGCCGGACGAGGGAACAGTGCGTCCCACCTACCCGCTGAGGCGCTGACCAGGGTTGGCGTGGCAACAATGCATCCGACGTCACCCATGACGCCAGCAAGCAGCGACTTGAGGGAGCGCCACTGTAGCCGACTCGACTCGGCCTCGCCCTGACGACCGACAAGACGTCACACAATGCCTCCTAGGCGCATGGGGCCTGCGCCCGGGGAACCCGGCGAGCCCTAGCACCCGGCGGGTCCCAGCACCGGGTTCCTGGACACTGACAACCCGGCCCTACGGCCTTGTACCATTACACTTGTACCCCTGGGGGGTTGACCTATAAAACCCCCCAGGAGCCCTCATGCATACGGGCAACTCCTTCACACACACACACACACACACGTAGCAAGCCACACCCAAGGAGAGGGAGCAGCCTAAGCCCTGGCCTGCCTTCCTTCTTCCTCCATACAACTCTAGGAGCAACTCTGTACTGTTACATATAAACCTCACTCGGCAGGACTAGGGGTGTTATCTCTCCGGAGAGCCCCGAACCTGGGTATGTCTTGCGTCCTGCGCTCGCTCATGCCGACCTCGCCTATGGAGCCCACCAGTGCCCTCGAGCCTCCTCCTATCTTTAGCCATCCCATGGCATCTGCCGTGCGCCCACCACGACACCCTCCCTTTTCACATGGGATGTAAAAAAATAAGAGTTAATCAGACCACTACTTTATCAAATCAATGACTCAGATATATTATGTACTTTTACCTCTCATGTGAAGGGGGGGTGGGGGGTAAGAGGGACCATGCTAAAATTTGCCTTACGCCAAACCTAAATGAACCGAGATTTCCTTCGCTTATAAAAATCATATCAATATAGGACTGCCTGCTAAATGATGATGGTTAGTATGATCCCCTGCTTGCATTGTTTGACAAAGGCGCCAGAGAGGGCTTCCTCAACCCAGATTGTACAGACATACTTGGAGCCATGGAACCATGGAGGAGCTGTTGGAGATGATAACGTGGTCCCAACTCGGAATTCACAATAAACCTATAAGCAATCAATCATAACATACAGATTGCACTTCATGGAAAATTTGGTCGCAGTTTTTACGCCAAACCCAAATGAACCGAGGTTCCCTTCGCTAACAAAAATCATATCAATATAGGCTGGGATACTAAATGTGCACGGTTACTTTTGTTGAGTATATTTGAAATTTTTTGATTAATTTAATCCAGGAATACTACATGTGGATGTTTACTTTTGTTGAGTATATTAGTAATTTTTCAATTAATTTAATCCAGGAAAAATCAGGAGCATGACGTAAATAATACTAAGCAGATACTGATACTTGAACATATTATCATGTACTAGACAAATAATAGAAACATCTATGCAAATCGCTAGTACTGCACACATGGAAATAAATAGGAGCAAGGTAAATGTGTTATACCTCAAATAGGTCAGTTGGCAGTAGCAGCGGCGGCGGCGGCAGTCTTCTCGGCCGTCTTCTTGTCAGTAGAAGCCTTCTCGGCAGCAAGTCTCTCGTCTTCGGTGGACATGGTGATGATGAAATCGACGCGGCTGTAGACGACATAGTGGATGCAGATGAACAGAGGCGAGCAGTCACGTAGGAGACGCTCCCCAAAAACCTAAACGTCGCTCTCCCATACAAGATCTCAAGAGACGGGGTTTCGGAGGTCTGCTCTCCCGTCAACTGTGAACGCGGTGGATAGGATGAGATCGTTAGCAGCAATTTAATCACAAAACGTGCTTGTTATGTCCATCTACAATTTTAAAGTTGAATTGCATTGCCAAAAGTGTGCGAGTTTGTTTCGAGTGTTTATGTACGATTTGGCGAGGGTTGCATGCATAGGAGGAGCTGGCGCATGTCACATGTGTCTACTGAGTCGCCGCTAATGGGATCCGTACTCATTTGTAGCTGCTTTTTCCTTCGTTAAGGAAACAATGGCGACTTGAGTGATATGACTGGTATTCATCCTTGCTCCGCCTCATGTAGAGTGACAGTCATATTTCGCTTCCGAGCATATTTTCGAGAAGTAGCTATAGCTTCTTTTGAAACTGGAAGAACTCAAAGTGAGCTACACTTTTTTATTGTAGCAGATCGCCCAAGAAACTGTAAATTAGCTATAGTTCATCAACAAAGGTCAACAACTATGACAATTGTAAAATTGATATCCACGTTCTCTGTTTATTATGCCACTGGATAGGTCACTGTCCTTTGGGCTCCCAGCCACACAATGTCCCTCTGGCGCACGGCGCCCACAAATTCCGCGGCTACGCACACACAAGCCACACAACAGAGTGGATGTTGTTGCCTCAACTAAAGTCGTAGGTAGTATACAATAACAAATGCAATTAATCAAAATGTAGGTGCCATATTAAATTCTGACTCGTTCTCTCCCAAGAGATGGTAATATAAGTCGGCCGAAGACGCATCGATTTCATGTATGCTCAATACCATAGGATTTCCAACTATATTTTTTCAACACCATTTTGTTATTATCTACGTCTCAATGCACATTCCAAAAAAAAAAACCCAAGGCATACTAGGATTTAGAGGCATTAGGATTAGGAATGACACTTCCACGGGAATCTCGAGACACTCTATATGCTCCACATCTCCAACAACCTTCTCATATCGTACCAGCAGCCTTCTCATATCATACCACGTGTCTACTACAATCTGAACTTACGATCCATAACTTGTGTCTGTGTACGTGTATGTGTCTATTATCGTCCTGTTCGTGTTGCCGGTCTGCTTATGACCCAATTTTCTAATCATGCTCATCTCACTGAAAATTGAGCGTCATCAAAATAGAGTTGTTCATAGTTGAGCTAGTATTGATAGATCTGATGGTAGTATCGCTCGTTGGTTGCGCTGAGTGACAGAGAGTGTTACTCATTTCATAGTAGCCGACTGTAAGTCTGTATCTGAGGAATAAAACCCACGTTATCCCGCAAAATAGAAAAATATCACGTACTTTTTTTACGAAAAGGACCAGATCTATTATAAAGATTCACCGGAAGCACAAAACACCGCAAAGATAATAAAAATTACATCGAGATCCATGGAACACCGAACGACCACTGCCGCTGCCAGAACGAGCCGCCGATGAGCCGTTGTCGCCGCTCCCAGACCGGAGGCGGCATGACCTTGTCGGTGACACATGGGAAGTCTTTGTGCACGAACCTGTAAGGACCAACGCTCCGGAGCCGCAGTCATCGCCGCTGAATTTTGAATCGAGCTGAAGAACCTCACACCAAATATCACCGTTGCGTTGCACGACGAGAAACCCTAACATCACCGCCTCGAGAAGCTGGCGAGTCTACGCCAGAGCTCTGTCTAATCCATCCCAATGGACAAACTTGAGGAGGATCGGAGCCCGAAAGACTGTCTTGAATAAGAAGCACCGTCATCCGTCCAGACGCCGCCCCTGCGTGGACTGAAACAATACCTGTCTACTAGCCGGATCCGAGGCACCAGAAATCCCCTCCCCGCCACAGGCGGCTGGAGGGGGAGGGGGGGGGGGTCCTCGTGCTCGCCTGTGGAGATCGCGGAAAAAAAAGCTGTCCTATCGAGGGATTCTAATATCACATACTAGCCCATCAAATCGTTGAGCTGGTATACCTCTGAATTATGTCATTTAGTATTCGGTTTGCTTAGAAACATAAATTTTATCTAAACATAGTACAGCTAGTATCATGTACTATGTATAAATGGATTTGGACATTGAATTGGTCGTTCCTATCTTCGTTTCTTTTTTGCATTTACAGGTGAGTAGGGACGTCGACCTGGCCTATGTCGGCGGCAGCATCGGCCTCATAGGCCTCATCACGTGGAGGCAAAATTTCGTGTTTTGACCCTTTTGTGGTATAAAATCGAGATCTGACCCCGGTTGAATTTTTTCGTGATCTGATCCTTTTGCTACCGCCGAAGGGGTCGGCGGTAGGGTCACGCAACCTACCGCCAGAGGTTCTGGCGGTGGCATGGACGGCACCCTACCGTTACCTAACGGCCAGCGCAACACCCTACCGCTGCAGGCATTGGCGGTAGGTTGCCTGACATTACCGCCAGGATGCTTGGCGGTAGGGTCCTGTGGTTTTGGGTTTTTACAAGTTTTAACGATTGTTTTTTAAAGTTTTATCACAGTTAATGTCAAAGGTTTTTTAACATAGTTTCACAAATAGCAAAATATGAGCTCACATATTAATGAAGGTGTTCCACATAGCAAATATCAAATAGTTTCACAAGTAGCAAATAGCAAACTTGTCCACATAATTTGACAACCCCAACTAACGCAAGTAGTTTCGCAAAAGCAAAGCCAACAACCGGTGCAACAAGTTCTTAAGACAAGTTTAGAGAGCGGGGAGACATCTTCAGCGCTCCTCGTATGTTAGGCCTGGCCGTGGAGACATATACGGTAGCGGATCCACCGGTTCAGGCGGAGGTGGATAGTCGGCATCCGACCGTTCAAGCACACCCACCTTGCCTTGCCCGCTGGAGTTTTCGCCTCCGCCCTTCCCCAGCTGATGATATCGAACGCCGATGCACTTGGGGGCGGCATCCTGGCTCTCTCCTCGGCATTGCTCTCGAAGTAGATTCTCTGGCCTAAATTGCGCAACTCCCAGTTGGAGTGCTGCTTGGCAGCTTCAATGGTCCCTTCCCGACGGACTCTGGAGATAGTTGGATCTACCTACATCTCTGCAATCACTCTCTTCCACTCCTTCACACTCTGTGACCAACACTTTACATCATCAAAGATCCGCTCTGCCCTCTCTTGCCACCGCTCTGCCCTCGTCGCCTCTAGGACCTCGTCTGAGACAGATCCCACCGGCTGCAGCATCTCGGGGAAGGCCTCGTACACGTACGAGAGCGGCAAATCTGACGGGTCATGTTGGAGATGAATGGGCGATGCTTGCACCACAGTTGCAGACCTAAAAATATGGATGCATCACACATTAGGGTTCATCATCTCCAAAAAAAATTCTAAACCTAGGGTTCATCATATAGTCAAAAATTCTAAACCTATTAACTTGTAAATTAGGGTTCATCACCTTCAAAAAAACCTAGCTTGTATTAGGGTTCATCATGTGTTCAAAAAATATGGTAAAAAAAAATCTAAACCTAGGGAGGTTTCATCATATGGTCAAAAAAACTAAACCTAGGGTTCATCAACTAGGTTCATCATGATGCACTCACCTAGGTTCATCATATTAACTAGGGTTCATCATATCAACTAGGGTTAATCATGATTTTGAACATGAACATGAACATGAATGCACCTTTTTTAGGCTACAAAAAGCGGATTGATTTGACTCAAAGTAATTGGGGAATCGGAGGAGCTTAATTTCCTCTTTCCGGAGCCATCTCGATCCGCAAAATCCGTGAAGAAACGAACAAGATCGGAGGGGGTAAGTGGAGGAGATGAGAAAAGGGACGAGAGGAAGAAGAAGGCGGCTGGGTGGGTGGGGATAAGGGGGTGGGGTGGGTTGGGCGGGGCGGCTGGGTTCCTAAATGCCCAAACCCTACCGCCAAGGACGTCGACGGTAGGGATAGACAACGTACCGCCATTGAAGGAAATATGCCCTAGAGGCAACAATAAAGTTATTATTTATTTCCTTATATCATCATAAATGTTTATTATTCATGCTAGAATTGTATTAACTGGAAACATGATACATGTGTGAATACATAGACAAACGGAGTGTCACTAGTATGCCTCTACTTGACTAGCTCGTTGATCAAAGATGGTTATGTTTCCTCGCCATAGACATGAGTTGTCATTTGATTAACGAGATCACATCATTAGGAGAATGATGTGATTGACTTGACCCATTCCGTTAGCTTAGCACACGATCGTTTAGTATGTTGCTAATGCTTTCTTCATGATTTATACATGTTCCTATGACTATGAGATTATGCAACTCCCGTTTACCGGAGGAACACTTTGTGTGCTACCAAACGTCACAATGTAACTGGGTGATTATAAAGGTGCTCTACAGGTGTCTCCAAAGGTACTTGTTGGGTTGGCGTATTTCGAGATTAGATTTGTCACTCCGATTGTCGGAGAGGTATCTCTGGGCCCTCTCGGTAATGCACATCACTATAAGCCTTGCAAGCATTGTAACTAATGGGTTATTTGCGGGATGATGTATTACGGAACGAGTAAAGAGACTTGCCGGTAACGAGATTGAACTAGGTATTGAGATACCGACGATCGAATCTCGGGCAAGTAACATACCGATGACAAAGGGAACAACGTATGTTGTTATGCGGTTTGACCGATAAAGATCTTCGTAGAATATGTGGGAGCCAATATGAGCATCCAGGTTCCGCCATTGGTTATTGACCGGAGACATGTCTCGGTCATGTCTACATAGTTCTCGAACCCGTAGGGTCCGCACGCTTAAAGTTAGATGACGGTTATATTATGAGTTTATGTGTTTTGATGTACCGAAGGAGTTCGGAGTCCTAGATGAGATCAGGGACATGACGAGGAGTCTCTAAATGGTCGAGATGTAAAGATCGATATATTGGACGACTATATTCGGACATCGGAAAGGTTCCGAGTGATTCGGCTATTTTTCGGAGTACCGGAGAGTTATGGAAATTCGTATTGGGCCTTAATGGGCCATACGGGAAAGGAGAGAAAGGCCACAAAGGGTGGCCGCACCCCTCCCCATGGACTAGTCCGAATTGGACTAGGGAGGGGGGGGGGGCGTCCCCTTCCTTCCTTCTCCTTCTCCCTTCCCTTCTCCTACTCCAACAAGGAAAGGAGGAGTCCTACTCCTGGTGGGAGTAGGACTCCCCCCTTGGCGCGCCCTCCTCCTAGGCCGGCCGCCTCCCCCCTTGCTCCTTTATATACGGGGGCAGGGGGCACCCCAAAGACACAACAATTGATCTCTTGATCTCTTAGCCGTGTGCGGTGCCCCCTCCACCATAATCCACCTTGATAATATCGTAGCGGTGCTTAGGCGAAGCCCTGCGTCGGTAGAACATCATCATCGTCACCACGCCGTCGTGCTGACGGAACTCGCCCTCAAAGCTCGGCTGGATCGGAGTTTGAGGGACGTCATCGAGCTGAACGTGTGCTGAACTCGGAGGTGCCGTGCGTTCGGTACTTGATCGGTCGGGTCGTGAAGACGTACGACTACATCAACTGTGTTGTGCTAACGCTTCCGCTTTCGGCCTACGAGGGTACGTGGACAACACTCTCCCCTCTCGTTGCTATGTATCACCATGATCTTGCGTGTGCGTAGAATTTTTTTTGAAATTACTACGTTCCCCAACAGTGGCATCCGAGCCTGGTTTTATGCGTTGATGTTATATGCACGAGTAGAACACAAGTGAGTTGTGGGCGATATAAGTCATACTGCTTACCAGCATGTTATACTTTGGTTCGGCGGTATTGTTGGATGAAGCGGCCCGGACCGACATTACGCGTACGCTTACGCGAGACTGGTTCTTCCGACGTGCTTTGCACAGAGGTGGCTGGCGGGTGTCAGTTTCTCCAACTTTAGTTGAACCGAGTGTGGCTACGCCCGGTCCTTCCGAAGGTTAAAACAGCACCAACTTGACAAACTATCGTTGTGGTTTTGATGCGTAGGTAAGAACGGTTCTTGCTAAGCCCGTAGCAGCCACGTAAAATTTGCAACAACAAAATAGAGGACGTCTAACTTGTTTTTGCAGGGCATGTTGTGATGTGATATGGTCAAGGCATGATGCTAAATTTTATTGTTTGAGATGATCATGTTTTGTAACCGAGTTATCGGCAACTGGCAGGAGACATATGGTTGCCGCTTTATTGTATGCAATGCAATCGCCCTGTAATGCTTTACTTTATCACTAAGCGGTAGCGATAGTCGTAGAAGCATAAGATTGGCGAGACAACAACGATGCTACGATGGAGATCAAGGTGTCGCGCCGGTGACGATGGTGATCATGACGGTGCTTCGGAGATGGAGATCACAAGCACAAGATGATGATGGCCATATCATATCACTTATATTGATTGCATGTGATGTTTATCTTTTATGCATCTTATCTTGCTTTGATTGACGGTAGCACTATAAGATGATCCCTCACTAAATTATCAAAGTATAAGTGTTCTCCCTGAGTATGCACCGTTGCGAAAGTTCTTCATGCTGAGACACCACGTGATGATCGGGTGTGATAGGCTCTACGTTCAAATACAACGGGTGCAAAACAGTTGCACACGCGGAATACTCAGGTTAAGCTTGACGAGCCTAGCATATAACAGATATGGCCTCGGAACACGGAGACCGAAAGGTCGAGCGTGAATCATATAGTAGATATGATCAACATAGTGATGTTCACCGTTGAAACTACTCCTACTCACGTGATGATCGGACATGGTTTAGTTGATATGGATCACGTGATCACTTAGAGGATTAGAGGGATGTCTATCTAAGTGGGAGTTCTTAAGTACTATGATTAATTGAACTTTAATTTATCATGAACTTAGTCCTGGTAGTATTAGCATGTCTATGTTGTAGATCAATAGCTTGCGTTGTTGCTTCCCTATATTTTATGTATATTCCTAGAGAAAACTAAGTTGAAACATGATAGTAGCAATGATGCGGACTGGGTCCGTGATCTGAGGATTATCCTCATTGCTGCACAGAAGAATTATGTCCTTGATGCACCGCTAGGTGACAGACCTATTGCAGGAGCAGATGCAGGCGTTATGAACGTTTGGCTAGCTCAATATGATGATTACTTGATAGTTTAGTGCACCATGCTTAACGGCTTAGAATCGGGAATTCAAAGACATTTTGAACGTCATGGACCATATGAGATGTTCCAGGAGTTGAAGTTAATATTTCAAGCAAATACCCGAGTTGAGAGATATGAAGTCTCCAACAAGTTCTATAGCTAAAAGATGGAGGAGAATAGCTCAAACAGTGAGCATGTGCTCAGATTGTCTGGGTACTACAATCGCTTGAATCAAGTGGAAGTTAATCTTCCAGATAAAATAGTGATTGACAGAATTCTCTAGTCACCATCACAAAGTTAGTAGAACTTTGTGATGAACTATAATATGCAAGGGATGACGAAAACAATTTCCATGCTCTTCACGATGCTAAAATCGGCGAAGGTAGAAATCATGAAAAACATCAAGTGTTGATGGTTGACAAGACCACTAGTTTCAAGAGAAAGGACAAAGGGAAGAAGGTGAACTTCAAGAAGAACGGCAAGCAAGTTGCTGCTCAAGTGAAGAAGCCCAAGTCTGGACCTAAGCCTGAGACTAAGTGCTTCTATTGCAAAGGGACTGGTCACTAGAAGCGGAACCACCCCAAGTATTTGGCGGATAAGAAGGATGCTAAAGTGAACAAGCTATATTTGATATACATTATTGATGTGTATTTTACTAGTGTTCGTAGCAACCCCTCGATATTTGATACTGGTTCAGTTGCTAAGAGTAGTAACTCGAAACGGGAATTGCAGAATGAACAGAAACTAGTTAAGGGTGAAGTGACGATGTGTGTTGGAAGTAGTTCCAAGATTGATATGACCATCATCGCACACTCCCTATACTTTCGGGATTAGTGTTGAACCTAAATAAGTGTTATTTGGTGTTTGCGTTGAGCATGAATATGATTTGATCATGTTTATTGCAATACGGTTATTCATTTAAGTTAGAGAATAATTGTTGTTCTGTTTACATGAATAAAACCTTATATGGTTACACACCCAATGAAAATGGTTCGTTGGATCTCGGTCATAGTGATACACATATTCATAATATTGAAGCCAAAAGATGCAAAGTTAATAATGATAGTGCAACTTATTTGTGGCACTGCCGTTTAGGTCATATTGGTGTAAAGCGCATGAAGAAACTCCATGCTGATGGGCTTTTTGGAATCACTTGATTACGAATCACTTGATGCTTGCGAACCATGCCTCTTGGGCAAGAGGACTAAAACGCCGTTCTCCGGAACAATGGAGCGAGCAACAGATTTGTTGGAAATCATACATACTGATGTATATGGTCCGATGAATATTGAGGCTCGCGGCAAGTATCGTTATTTTCAGACCTTCACAGATGATTTGAGCAGATATGGGTATATCTACTTGATGAAACATAAACTCTGAAACATTTGAAAAGTTCATATAATTTCAGAGTGAAGTAGAAAATCATCGTAACAAGAAAATAAAGTTTCTACGATCTGATCGTGGAGGAGAATATTTGAGTTACGAGTTTGGTCTTCATTTGAAACAATGCGGAATAATTTCGCAACTCACGTCACCTGGAACACCACAGTGTAATGGTGTGTCCGGACGTCATAACCGTACTTTATTAGATATGGTGCGATCTATGATGTTTCCTACCAATCTACCACTATCGTTTTGGGGTTATGCATTAGAGACAGCTGCATTCATGTTAAATAGGGCACCATCTAAATCCGTTGAGACGACACCGTATGAACTATGGTTTGGCAAGAAACCTAAGCTATCGTTTCTTAAAGTTTGAGGTTGCAATGCTTATAAGAAAAAGTTTCATCCTGATAAGCTCAAACCCAAACCGGAGAAATGTTTCTTCATAGGATACCCAAAGGAGACAGTTGGGTACACCTTCTATCACAGATCCGAAGGCAAGATATTCATTGCTAAATTTTGATCCTTTCTAGAGAAGGAGTTTCTCTCGAAAGAAGTGAGTGGGAGGAAAGTAGAACTTGATGAGGTAATTGTACCTGCTCCTTTATTGGAAAGTAGTTCATCACAGAAATTTGTTCCTGTGACTCCTACACCAATTAGTGAGGAAGCTAATGATGATGATCATGAAACTTCAGATCAATGTTACTACCGAACCTCGTAGGTCAACCAGAATGAAATCCGCACCAGAGTGGTACGGTAATCCAGCTCTGGAGGTCATGTTACTTGACCATGACGAACCTACGAACTATGAGGAAGCGATGATGAGCCCAGATTCCGCGAAATGGCTTGAGGCCATGAAATCTGAGATGGGATCCATGTATGAGAACAAAGTGTGGACTTTGGGTTACTTGCCCGGTGATCGCCAAGCCATAGAAAATAAATGGATCTTCAAGGGGAAGACGGACGCTGATAGTAGTGTTACTATCTACAAAGCTAGACTTGTCGGAAAAAGGTTTTTGACAAAGTTCAAGGTGTTGACTACGATGAGATTTTCTCACTCGTAGCGATGCTTAAGTCTGTCCGAATCATGTTAGCAAATTGCCACATTTTATGAAATCTGGCAAATGGATGTCGAAACTACATTCCTTAATGGATTTCTTAAAGAAGAGTTGTATATGATGCAACCAAAAGGTTTTGTCAATCTTAAAGGTGCTAACAAAATATGCAAGCTCCAACGATCCATCTATGGACTGGTGCAAGCATCTCGGAGTTGGAATATACGATCTGATGAGTTGATCAAAGCATATAGTTTTATACAGACTTGCGGTGAAGCCTGTATTTACAAGAAAGTGAGTGGGAGCACTACAGCATTTCTGATAAGTATATGTGAATGACATATTGTTGATCGGAAATAATGTAGAATTATTCTGCAAAGCATAAAGGAGTGTTTGAAAGGAGTTTTTCAAAGACCTCGGTAAAGCTGCTTACATATTGAGCATCAAGATCTATAGAGATAGATCAAGACGCTTGATAAGTTTTTTCAATGAGTACATACCTTGACAAGATTTTGAAGTAGTTCAAGATGGAACAGTCAAAGAAAGAATTCTTGCCTGTGTTACAAGGTATGATATTGAGTAAGACTCAAAGCCCGACCACGGCAGAAGATAGAAAGAGAATGAAAGTCATTCCCTATGCCTCAGCCATAGTTTCTATAAAGTATGCCATGCTATGTACCAGATCTATTGTATACCCTACACTGATTTTGGCAGGGGAGTACAATAATGGTCTAGGAGTAGATCACTAGACAGCGGTCAAAATTATCCTTAGTGGAATAAGGATATGTTTCTCGATTATGGAAGTGACAAAAGGTTCGTCGTAAAGGGTTACGTCGATGCAAGTTTTGACACTAATCTAGATGACTCTAAGTCTCAGTCTAGATACATATTGAAAGTGGGAGCAATTAGCTAGAGTAGCTCCGTGCAGAGCATTGTAGACATAGAAATTTGCAAAATACTTATGGATCTGAATGTGACAGACCTGTTGACTAAAATTATCTCACAAGCAAAACATGATCACACCTTAGTACTCTTTGGGTGTTAATCACATAGCGATGTGAACTAGATTATTGACTCTAGTAAACCCTTTGGGTGTTGGTCACATGACGATGTGAACTATGGGTGTTAATCACATGGTGATGTGAACTATTGATGTTAAAGCACATGGCGATGTGCTCTAGATTATTGACTCTAGTGCAAGTGGGAGACTGAAGGAAATATACCCTAGAGGCAATAATAAAGTTATTATTTATTTCCTTATATCATGATAAATGTTTATTATTCATGCTAGAATTGTATTAACTGGAAACATGATACATGTGTGAATACATAGACAAACAGAGTGTCACTAGTATGCCTCTACTTGACTAGCTCGTTGATCAAAGATGGTTATGTTTCCTAGCCATAGACATGAGCTGTCATTTTATTAACGGGATTACATCATTAGGAGAATGATGTGATTGACTTGACCCATTCCGTTAGCTTAGCACACGATCGTTTAGTATGTTGCTAATGCTTTCTTCATGACTTATACATGTTCCTATGACTATGAGATTATGCAACTCCCGTTTACCGGAGGAACACTTTGTGTGCTACCTAACGTCATAACGTAACTGGGTGATTATAAAGGTGCTCTACTGGTGTCTCCGAAGGTACTTGCTGGGTTGGCATATTTCGAGATTAGGATTTGTCACTCCGATTGTCGGAGAGGTATCTCTGGGCCCTCTCGGTAATGCACATCACTATAAGCCTTGCAAGCATTGTAACTAATGGGTTAGTTGCGGGATGATGTATTACGGAACGAGTAAAGAGACTTGCCGGTAACGAGATTGAACTAGGTATTGAGATACCGACGATCGAATCTCGGGCAAGTAACATACCGATGACAAAGGGAACAACGTATGTTGTTATGCGGTTTGACCGATAAAGATCTTCGTAGAATATGTGGGAGCCAATATGAGCATCCAGGTTCCGCTATTGGTTATTGACCGGAGACGTGTCTCGGCCATGTCTACATAGTTCTCGAACCCGTAGGGTCCACACGCTTAAAGTTAGATGACGGTTATATTATGAGTTTATGTGTTTTGATGTATCGAAGGAGTTCAGAGTCCCGGATGAGATCAGGGACATGACGAGGAGTCTCGAAGTGGTTGAGACGTAAAGATCGATATATTGGACGACTATATTCGGACATCGGAAAGGTTCCGAGTGATTCGGCTATTTTTCGGAGTACCGGAGAGTTACGGGAATTCGTATTGGGCCTTAATGGGCCATACGGGAAAGGAGAGAAATGCCACAAAGGGTGGCCGCACCCCTCCCCATGGACTAGTCCGAATTGGACTAGGGAGGGGGGCGCCCCCTTCTTTCCTTCTCCTTCTCCCTTCCCTTCTCCTACTCCAACAAGGAAAGGAGGAGTCCTACTCCCGGTGGGAGTAGGACTCCCCCCTTGGCGCGCCCTCCTCCTAGGCCGGCCGCCTCCTCCCTTGCTCCTTTATATACGGGGGCAGGGGGCACCCCAAAGACACAACAATTGATCTCTTGATCTCTTAGCCGGGTGCGGTGCCCCCCTCCACCATAATCCACCTCGATAATATCATAGCGGTGCTTAGGCGAAGCCCTGCGTCGGTAGAACATCATCATCGTCACCACGCCGTCGTGCTGACGGAACTCTCCCTCAAAGGTCGGCTGGATCGGAGTTCGAGGGACGTCATCGAGCGGAACGTGTGCTGAACTCGGAGGTGCCGTGTGTTCGGTACTTGATCGGTCGGATCGTGAAGACGTATGGCTACATCAACCGCGTTGTGCTAACGCTTCCGCTTTCGGTCTACGAGGGTACGTGGACAACACTCTCCCCTCTCGTTGCTATGCATCACCATGATCTTGCGTGTGCGTAGAATTTTTTTGAAATTACTACGTTCCCCAACAGCCATAGGGCACGGCGGTAGGGTCGGAGCATGTGTGTTAGGTTGTGCAACCCTCCTGCCGAGCCGCTGGCTGTTATGGTCACAGGAGGGGGGCGTGTGGGGGGGGGGGGGGGAAGGGAGGCAGCCTACCGCCGGGTGGCATGGCGGTAGGCTGTACAGTCCTACCACCTTAGGGTCTTGCGGTAGGGTGGCCCATAGTGCATTTTTTGCACCTCCTAAGTTCTTTTGTCTTAAATTTTTGGCACACAACAATTAAACACTTGTAAACATGAAGCATATGTATGATATATCAAGCACACATCCACAAATCCATAAATAAGATAGGTTGGATACATAGCAAACAGACATCCACAAAGGTTTTCACCAAGTTATACATAACAAATTAACGAAACAGTTTCACGAGCAAATCCATATGGTTCACGAAGCAAACATGAAAGTTTTTAGTTCAACGACATGGCAGCAACTTCATTTGTTCCTTCCCCTCTTCGCGGTCCGGTCCTCGTTGTTCTTTGATCGCTTCTCGGCCGGCATCTTGCGATGAGTAGGACGCGCTTTCTGAAACGGGGATGGACTCTTCCAATCCTTCTTAGGCACATTTCTCTTCTCAAGCTGGGTTGCCTGAGTTGGTGGAGGTCCGTCGGGATCATCGTACTCCTCCTCCTCATCGTCCTCTTCCTCTTATTCACCATGTTCTTCTTCTGCTCCCTCTTCCTCGCCTTCTTCTTCATCTTCCTCTTCATCATCATCGTCCTCACCCTCCTCCTCGTCATCTTGAACCGCCATAGACGATGAGGCGGCCTGGCTCGATGAAGCGAGGCTACGCATCGGTGCTGCAGGAGCAATCACATCAGCGGAGGAGGTGGCACACCCAAGTAGGCCCACAAGCTTGCGACAATTTTTGACGAACTTCTGCAATGAGAACGAAACAATAAGCACAATATGGATCAACTTCATGATGAACATAAGCAAATGAACTCCATGTTACCTTCACCGTTCTCCTCAACTCGTTCTCACTAGCTCGAGTCCCGGGGATAGAACTAAGCAGACCAGAGGCATCAAAAATGCTTTTGTTCAGCTCCGAAGACTGCAATGAAATAAAAAGAGTCAGTAGCACTAAAGTTGATTCCATCCAAACGTCGGGTGAAAACAGATAAAAAAAACTTACCACTCTGTTCATGATGGGTCCATACTCCCTAAATCCGCCCTGTAGCTCTCTGACGCTGTCATTGTAGGCTTCATTCTCGGAGTCGTCGTTGTATAGACTCTCAGTGTCTATTGTCGTCCACTGTGGCCTTAGGCGTAGACGATGCTTGATGCCATCGTCGAACCACAGCAGGTGATCCGAGTACTCCTCCCAGTCAAACACTCTTCTCTCGGTATCTTTGCGAGTTTTCCACTGGTTCCATTCAGTCACGTATTTGGCATGTTGCGCTCCCCAATCGGTGATAGACTGATTCTTCTTCCTGCTCAGCCTGCAAAGCACAAGAAAGATTGTAAAACACAATCAAGAAGAAAATGAAACATCAAAACGAAAGTTGGTAATGATGAGAATGGGTGGTGGTACTCACAAGTGCAGGTCGTAGCCACCGATATCTTTGACGATGCCGGCTGGTGGTGTACGTTGCGCCTTACCAAATTGCACGGCAATGCGCTGTGGCAAGTGGTACTCGACGACATAGACACAAATCATGGGCACGATACACCGCCAGAGAAGCCGGTCCTGCTTGCACATCATGTTCAGCTCGAACCCCCACTCTCGGTCGTCAGTATACGGCCGCCAGTTAACCTGGCACCAAGAGTGGTAAGCTCAAGTGAAAGTGTTGTCAACCACATTCGAAATCTAGGTCTTATACCTAGAGAGGCGTCCGAGCATCAAGCTCGTTGATGAAGATCTTGTACAAGGCCTTGGATTCACCCGAGATTGTACCCAACACGTTCCAAGCGTATGCGGCGGTCGGGTATCAAGCATCGTCGCCATCATCGCCATAGTCAGTCCATGCACGCGCTCTAAGCTTCTCCGAATGCCCCACCGGGATTCGCACCCACATCCAAATGGAGAGGCCCCATACACACCCACACATACCAGACATAGCTTCCGTCCTCCGGGTTACATCGTCAAGCTACAAAACAAATGTAGATGATAAGATGCCAAAATCCAAAGCAGCGCACGTCCATGATATTTGAAACAATGATGTGATATTCACTTACCGAACGGTATAGGTAGGCGAGGCCGGCGGCCCCCCAGCTGTACCCCGCATCCCAGTCCGCCAGGAAGTCGAGATACATCCAGAGGGCAGTGTCCCCAGAGCAGTTTGGAAACACTACCTCCGTGAGAATATACCACAGGTAGGCCCTGGCGTACTGCTCCACCACCCGGGGTTCGGCCCCTTCCGGAAACTTGCTCCGGTACTTCAGGAGCCAGGGCAGCGGGACGCTGGAAGTCCGGTTCTTCTTATATGGGGGCAGTCGCCGATGAGGGTGACAACCCTGTCGTGCCAGTTCTTCCTCTCCACTCGTCCTGTCAGAGCATGACCCTCGAGCGGTAGGCCCGTAATCATCCCCCAATCCTCGAGTGTAACCGTCGTCTCCCCACATGGAAGATGCAAGCTGTGCGTCTCTGGCCGCCACCGATCGATCAAGGCCATGAGAGCTGAGTGGACGAGCGTCGATGGATTGTAGGACGAAACCCAGCAGTCGGGCTCTCCTGTAGAACGGCGCGTACCGCTCGTCGTACTCCATCTTCACGGTCGTCCCATGACCCCTCGTCCATAGTGGCGGGAGCATCTGTCGAAAGGAAGACACAAACAATTAGTAACTTTTTTTCATCAATTCGAAATATTTGTTTTTAGAAAGTTACTTACCACTCCGTTCTCAATAAAACGGGCACGATGGCCCTTGTCGAACGTAGGGTCAAGCATAGTATACTTGATGCCAATGGCATCCGCAAGAGGTGGCCTCCTAAAAAAATTGCATAAACATAAGCATAAGCATATCAAAATAATTTTTAACATGAACTAGGGGACATATAGATGCATAACAAAGGCTCATCAAGGTTCAAATGCATCATATCGTAACATATTTCTCCAACAACATCCAACATGCATCATCTCATATTTTCTTAAAAAACAAAAAACATGAACTAGGGTTCATCTTGAGGGGTTCACCATTTTTACCCTGACAAAATCCAGTATTTGCATCATCTAACATACACTACATGCAACAAATATCTCCAATATTCATCATATAATAATTTTTTTGATAACAAAAAAATATGAGCTAGGTTCATCTTGAGGATTCACACACTACATATAACAAATATCTCCAACATTCATCTCCAATATTCATCATACACTACATCCACTACTTGCATCATAGCATAGGAACATGCATCATCTATCACAACAAATGCCTCCAACATGCATCATATAAAAAAAACATTCAAATCAAATATGAACTAGGGTTCATCTTAACACAACCATACCAACTAGTGAATAGAGTTCATATCTAACACAATATAACATCTAGAATCAACCTAAATGAATTCTAGGGTTAAAAAAATATTCAATCTAGTTCATAAAAGGAGTGATTTGAATCGAATAATGCGACGACTCGAAAGGTGTTTGATTAAAACTAATTGGAGGGATCGAAAGAGCTTACTTTTCTCTCTTCGGGGCCATCTTGATCCGCAAAAACGGTGAACAAACGATGAAGATTAGAGGGGGGGGAGTGGAGGGGATGAGAGAGGGCAAGTTGGAGGAAGTGCTCTATTCTTCGTGGTGGTGGGGGTGGGGGGCTGGGTGAGGGGGAGAAGGGGGTGGGGGCGGCCGGCCCGCGGTTTATATATGTCCACACCCTACCGCCAGAGACCTCGGCGGTAGGTTCAGACATCCTACCGCCAGGCGGAGTGGCGGTAGGGTGTGACGGATGGGGCACAGAGACCGTTATCGCTGCTGACGTGGATAAGTTTGCTACCGGCGCAGTTGCTGGCGGTAGGCTATAGGATCCAGTGGCGGAGCCAGCACCCGGCGAGCCGGGGCGGCTGCCCGGGCTCCCATGTTCCATGTGCATGGAGCTCTAGTATAAAATAATGGTTTGATTAGCAGTTTGTTTGGGCAAAAGCTAATTAAACTGGCAGTAGTTAGAACTTGCCCAGGCTCTAAGCTTGAGCTGGCTCCGCCACTGATAGGATCCTACCGCCGGGCCTCGTGGCGGTAGGAGAAAGGGTCAAATAACAAAAAAAATTAAACAGGGATCAGATCTCGATTTTATACCATAAAAGGGTCAAAACACGAAATTTTGCCTCGCGCGGACGGTGCTCGACGGCGGCCGCCTTGTCATCGGGTATACAACGCTTCCTCTGCACTACAAGTTTTCCTCTTGCTTCTTGCAGAGTGCTCTGCTCTGCCCGTCTAACACATGCACTGACTGTTTCTTCGTTCGATCTCTTGGCAGGGTGATTCTCATGGCTCTCATGCCTATCGAGGTATGCTGCACGTAGCATTGTGTATGTCCAGTCTAGCAGAGTAAGAAAAGTTCTGCTCCCATATTCTGATTCATACGGAAATTGCACTGCAAAAGAAGCCATCCTGTCTACTTCTCTAGTCATACAAGTTCTGGCAACTTTCCTGCAATAATAGTAATAAAAAGATAATTTAGATGAATTTGATCAAGCTTTTGTTTTGTTTTGTCATCTGAATTCAGCCGTACACCTGAAAAGTCACTTGGCGCATGAGGGATTGACGCATGTCTGATTTTGTACGTCCAACATTATATCCAGCCGCTGTTTCTCTGAAAGTTTCACTTCAATTAGTACTCACAGACATTAGAGCATCTCCAGCCGTGCCCCAAAGAGCCCCCCTCCTCAGGCGTTTTTTTACCGCCGGCGGGCGAAAATTGGCCCAGTCGCGCCCCCATGAGTCCGTTTTTCGCCGGGTTGGGTCGAAATAACAGCCGGCGCACCCGAGCCGAACCCGGCGCGCTGGGGAGCGCTGGCACAATCGAAAAGGGGCGTGGGGCCGCTCTGTCGGCGATTTGAGAGCCTTTTCCCGCCGTTTCTTCCCGCTTTTCCCCCCGGATTCCCTCTCATTCGCTCCATTCCTCCCGCCAATCTCCCTCCTCCTCCCCTCCCAGCCGGCCGCCATGCCGCCGAAGAAGTACGTGCTCCCCCGTGCCGCTACGGCTTCGACCGCCGCCGTCGCCCAGCCGAAGCAGAGGAAGCCGAGGGCGCCGCCGTCCAAGCCACCGGGCATGTCCAACGCCGACTGGAGGGCGGAAGTTCAACGTCGGGAGGCTGTCACCACCGACCGGCAGAACAGGGCCAACGCCAAGAAGGCCCGGGATAGCGCGGCGCTCGCGGCTGCGGCTGCGGCGGATCAAGCGGAGCGCTCGGCCGAACAACCCGAGGCGGCCCGCGTGGGGATGATGAATCCACCCGGCGGCCACGCCCAGTACGCGCCCTGGAGCCAGCAAAGTGTCGGTTCACTGGCCGGCCTCTCATCGTCGCCGCAACCCTGCGGATGCGCGCCTTCGCCGGGCTACGCCGACGGGGATGCACACGGTGGGTTCAACCCCAACATCACCTTCCCCCATGGTCAGCCGGCCCAGCGCACGCCCTCGTCCGCCTTCGCCGGCGTGCAGTACCCGCCATACAACTACTCACCGCCAACCTACGGGTCCTCCCCGATGCCCCCTCTCCGCCGTGGCGCGCTGCCCTTCTCACAAGCATCCACGTCGCACCTCGGCGACACCGACGCGAGCGAAGCCGACATGGACGCCATCATCACGGCAGGCTCGGCCGCCGCCGCCGTGTCCCCCGGGTTCGCTACCCAGGACGAGACGGTGGACCTCGACGGCGACATGGCCGGCGAGCTCGAGTACGGCGAGGAGGAGCCGGACGAGCAGGAGGAGGAGGAGGACGGGGAGGAGGAGGAGGAGGAGCCGGCGCCAGTTCCGGCGAGGAGACGCAAGAAGAAGAAGAAGGGGGCGGCCAAGACCGGCGAGCCGCGCATCAAGTGGGCGTCCAAGGAGCAGGAATGTCTCGCCGAAGCGTGGAAAGTCGTCTACCTCAACCCGATCACGGCACAAACCAGAGCATTGAGACGTATTGGGAGCGCATCAAGGCCGAGTTCGACGTGCGCAAGCTCGTCGACCCCTACTTCAGAGGTGTGTACATGCAGCCCAGGTCGAAGGCAATGGCGAACCATTAGGGGCTCATCCAGTCGGCGTGCAACAAATGGCATGGGATCTTCGAGGAGATCGCGGCTCGCCCGGAGAGCGGCGCTAGCATTAAGGATTAGGTATGGCACGCCAGTCTCCCTCTCCTTTTCATCGCGCGCACTCGCCAACTGTTTGTTCCTCGGCGCAGCTGCTGCGGATGTTCGCCATGTATCGCCAGGACAACAGTGACCAAGAATTTAAGTATCTCCATGTCTTCAAGCGGATCGAGAAGTGCGAGAAGTGGGCGGATGTCCGGCGCACCCTCGCCAAGGCCAAGAAGACATACAAGCCGGACGCGCCGATGCCGGGCGCGGGCGACGGGCTCCCTGAAGGCAACAAAGGGGTCAAGAAGGGGAAATACGCCGACTCGGCTACCGCGCGCGTGCAGGAGTCCATCGAGCATTGCCTCGCCGACGCACAGGCCCGGGCTGCCCTGCTTGAAGAGAAGACCGAGGCGCGGTGGTCGGCGTTGATGACGAGCAGCGCCGTCAAGCTCGACCTACTCCGGACCAACGTCGCCGCAAAGAAGAGGACCACCGACCTGGCTTTACTGCTGGGCGGGGCGGACATGCTTCAGAGCAACGACGAGCAGGTCAAGGCGTGGTACATGACGGAGCGCGGCCTCATCCTGAACCACCTGCCCTCGACGGCGCCGCCAACTCCCACGCCCACGCCGATGACGCCGCCAAGCCCGAGCGATGATGCCTCCACGACGCCCAGTAGCACAGAAGCCGCGCCGACACCGCCCAACACAGAAGAAGCTCCGACACCACCAAGCCCGCACACGCCGACTCCGCCGACGCCGGAGGCCGACCCCGCCGTGTGATGTGTTGCACGCTCGTCCTTTCTTTTTTGTACGCCGAACTATGGCGAGGTGATGATCGCCGAACTGGGCCGCTGTGATCACCGGACTTGTGGCGTTATTTTGTGAGCGGGAATGACTATGTTTGAATTTGCCCCGGCTTGGGGGGGGGGGGCGGCGCCTGGGGGCGTGGCTAGGAGTTAGGTCGCTCCGAGGGGCCAATCTAGTGCCGGTTTGCCCCAGGCCGCTCTTTTTCAGTGCCCTGGGGGCCGAACGGCTGGAGATGCTCTTAGGTGAGAGTGTGGGAGAAGTGAAGGTTGTATCTGACATGCTTGGGAGGAAAGCAGAGATGGCCCAAAGATCTGAAGCATTCATCGCTCTTCCAGGTGCCACGGGCTTAGCGATCTTTCTAATCATTATATCATTATCAATCGATCACGTTCATAAGTTAGTAGAGCTTGCTTACAATTTTCTGTTCATCAGGGGGTACGGAACCATGGAGATGATGACATGGTCCCAACTCAGAATTCACAAGAAACCTGTAAGCAACCGAGCATAATAGATAGATTGTACTTCATGGAAAATTTGGCACTGTTTTTACGCCAAGAGTAACTTCAACATGCTCCTTCTTACCCTCCTTTTTCACATGGGATGTAAAAAAAAGAGTTAATCAGATCAGTACTTAACCAAATCAATGACCCAGGAGCTGTTTTACGGTGATTGGGTTAGTACTCGGAGTACTTAGCAGTACTTACATCTCTGATCACGTTTGATTTTTATTAGCCGTCCGATCTTGCGGGGAATTAAACTTGATTAAATTTAATATGTTAATTGCTATAAGGGCATAATGGTCCAGGGGGAAATATCTTTTCTTGAACCGATCACCTGAGGACCAGATCCATGTCTACTCGATCCAGATCAGAATCCTCCTCCGATCTATTCGTTGCCGCTCCTGACCTTCTCCGTCCTTGACCTGCCCGGTGAGAGGAATAAATTCATCGTCCTCATCCTCCACCCAACCAACCCCAGCCCCCCTACGCCGTCACCGAAGAAGAAGAAGGCCGGATCTGCGCCGGCTGAATCGGCGGCGACGGCGGCGGACGATCCCATCTCTTCGCGCGTACCAGGTATGAATCCAGTTTATTAGAGTCATCATCCATGCTAGGATAGTACTTGTTGGGCGTTGATGATTGGTTTCCCTCACATGTCAAACGAGCAAAGTCTTTTCCATGCACTTGTCTTTGCCTATGAGCTATTTTACACCTGCAACATTGATAAACAGAAAGATGTTGATGATTGGTTTCCCTCACATGTCATATGCAGGAAGACATGGCGTATGCAAGTGATGCGAGTATGTTCGAGTATCTAAATGTTGTCAGCAAGATGTTTGATAGTGAGGCTGAAGGCTATGAATTCTACAACAAATATGCTCTTGAAAAAGGTTTTAGTGTGAGGAAAAGCTACGTTGAGTGGGATGGATCCAACAAATACATAATTTTAAGGAAAATTGTGTGTAGTCGTCAAGGGTTTCGCGAAGAGAAGCACATGAAAAGAAAGATGGAAGATAGAAAGAGGAGGCCACAAAGTTTAACTCGTGTTGGGTGTAATGCTAAATTGGTCATTACGAGACAGGAGGAAACCGGTCGGTGGTTTGTCAAGGATTTCATCGATGAGCACAGCCATCCTCTAGCCCCACGGGATCTTTCTTGTTTGCTGCGTTCGCACAGACGAATTAGCGATGAGCAGAAAGCGGACATTGCGGACATGGAAAAATGTGGGATCCGCAAATATCGTATTATGGATATTTTGTGCTTTCAATACAGTGGATTTGGTAAGGTTGGATGCATAAAGAGGGACATTTATAATTTCTGCCATGCTAATAAGCAGGAGACAATCAGTGCCGGTGATGCTAATACGGTGATCATGCACATGATGGCGAGGCGAGAGCGAGATGTGGATTTTTTCTTCAAGTACTTGGTAGACGAGCATGGCCATCTGAAGGGACTGTTCTGGGCTGATAGTCAATCGCGACTTGACTACGAGGCTTTCGGAGACGTCATTGTTTTCGATAGCACATACAGAACCAACAAATACAATCTGCCATTCGTGCCGTTTGTCGGGTTGAATCACCACCGGAGCACTGTCATTTTTGGCTGTGGTATAATTTCTCATGAAACAAGCCAGGCATACGAGTGGATGTTGCGGACCTTTTCTGATTGCATGGCACAGAAGCATCTGATATCTGTGATCACAGATGGGGACCTTGCAATGCAGAGAGCAATCAGGGTGGTCTGGCCAGACTCAAACCATAGACTATGTATATGGCACATTCAGCAGAACATTGTACGCCATCTGCATGATGACGACGTAAAGGAGGAATTTAGATCTTTCATTTATGATACTTCTTCCATTGAAGAGCATGAGATAGAATGGATATACTTCTTACAACGGAATAAAGTAACCAGTGAGGAGTCTTGGCTGCATCAGATGTATCAAATGAGAAAGTTGTGGTGTGCTCCATATCTTGAGGGGCGTTGTTTCCTAGGATTGAGCAGCAATCAGAGGAGTGAGAGCTTGAACTCTGTGCTACATACGCATCTTGACGGTAAGATGTCGTTGTTTGAAATGCTAGAGCACTATGAGCGTTGCCTTGCGTCGCGACGGATTAACGAAGCTCTCCATGACGACAAAGCCTTGAAGTCCGTTCCATTTACAGAGGAAAATGCTTCGCCGCTTGAGAAACACGCCGCAACAGTTTTCACACCTAGTGTCTTTAAGATGGTCTTATGGAGCATAGATGCTGTCAGCAAATGTCAGATCAGAGAGATACTAGATGGATCAGAAGATTCCACTTATGTTGTGTCCAAGCAGGAAAGAATGGATAGAAAGTTTGGAGTGCGCATTGAAGAGCAAGGAGGTCTTTTGCACAGGGTGAGTTGTTCTTGCCGTAAGCTGGAATGCGCAGGCACAACATGTTCCCACATTTTTTACATATTGGGGATTTTAAAACAAACAATTCTGCCGAGTTGTTGCGTTCCCACTAGGTGGACTATGAATGCAAAATGTGCATACGCACCTACCAGAAAAAACCAGATGTATGACTATTCGGTAAGCCTGCAGAGGTACCGCGAGTTGCGGAATTGTAGTCACGCCGCAAGTTTCAAGCCATGCCACTCTGATGAGGACTATCACCGTCTAATTATGCTTTTGCAAGCACAACATCATGGCAAGCAATCAAGTTTTGAACAAGCTGACAACAAGGAGTCAACTAATGCTCAGCATAACAACATTAGGTTTGGCCCGTTGATGCCGCACTCGGAGAAAGTTGATAAGGTTCTGGATCCCGTGCATGTGCCAGGCCAAGGTGCACCGAAGAAAAGGCTGCAGGCAAAGACAAAGAAGTCAAGATCACAGAATATCTGTGGCTATTGCAAGAATCCTGGTCACAATCGACGTAAATGCGCTAAATTGCTAGAGGTACGAAATATGTTCATATTTATTTTTTGCATGTGTTTTACTCATAATTGATGTCCATGTTATTTATTCTATTCTTCTGTGTAGGATCTCGAGGCTGAACTGTGATGTCTACATACAGCATGAACCGACGATGAGCCAGAGAAAGTCATGTGCCATTCAGCTTTGTGTGACGTGGTCTTTACATTCTATTTCATCGTGACAGTAATTTAGTGAAGTGCGGTTGTACTGCAATGTTACTGTATTAGTTTGACATCTTTCGTTTCCATTTTCCGTGTGTATCATTTGATGTCCAACTTTAAGAATGATTATGTATATCGAACAGGAATAATGGCTAGCATGGAGCACTTGTTATTGTCGAGTAGAATAATTTTTGTGATGTATTTTTGCACGCACGCACGGCCGCCAGACGGATCTCCCGCGCGATCCCACGGTCTGCATGGCTCATGCATGGCAGGCCGTTTTCCTACGTAGACCCAAACACCGGCCCATCCGAGGTTGCAGCTCCGGACGGCCCACGTCACATACGATCTCGCGCGGTGTTCTCGTGTAACTAAAAATAGTCCCACCTCGCCCCTCGACCAGCTCCTTTACCTACTTAAATACCTTCATCGAGGTGATTTTAGCAAGCGTTGGTCCTCATTGTAGGATGAAAATGATTCTTCACCCTTACTATGGTTGTCATGCATATTCATAATCATCATGCATATTGTTCATTTAGAGATCATTAATGACTGACGTATTTTTTAAATAAGCGGGACCCAGTGGGGTGTGCTTGGAAATATTTGAGAAACCTCCATGCACGTTCATCTTTGCTGCATGCAAATCGGGCGGCAGCCGCTGTGCCAGCAGCTGTCAAGGCCTTGATGAATCACTATTCACATGCAGGTCCCCGACTCTTGCATGCAGGTGCCTGGTTTTTGCATGAAGGTCCTTGGGTCGCATCATTGGTTGAGGAAGTATCTCCAGAGTGTTTCGAACTGACATTGCCCAGGGCATAAAAAATTCAAAAAAATACAAAACCTTGGAAACCTAGCACTGTTTGTGCTAGAGATCATGTGTGCCAAAATTAAGGTGATTTGGAGGTGGTCGAAAAAATGCCCGCATTCCGGAGGGACCATTTGGTCAAACTTAAGCCAGTTTTTGAAAAAAGGTGAATTTTTCCACCGCCTCCAAATCAGCCAAATTTTCTTGTACATGGTGACACACATGTGCCAAACATGTCTATGAAAGAAATTTTTGAAAAAAATTATTTTACAATGCCCCCTTGAGGCATAGACCGATGTTTTCAGCAGTCAGTCTAGAGGGCATTATAAATTCAAAAAAATTCAAAAAAATACAAAAACTTGGAAACCTAGCATTGTTTGTGCTAGAGATATGTGCGCCAAAATTGAGGTGATTTGGAGGTGGTCGAAAAAATGCCCGCATTCCGGAGGGACCATTTGGTCCAACTTAAGCCAGTTTTTGAAAAAAGGTGAATTTTTCCACCGCCTCCAAATCACCCAAATTTTCTTGTACATGGTGACACACATGTGCCAAACATGTCTATGAAAGAAATTTTTGAAAAAAATTATTTTACAATGCCCCCTTGAGGCATAGACCGATGTTTTCAGCAGTCAGTCTAGAGGGCATTATAAATTTAAAAAAATTCAAAAAAATACAAAAACTTGGAAACCTAGCATTGTTTGTGCTAGAGATCATGTGTGCCAAAATTGAGGTGATTTGGAGGTGCTCGAAAAAATGCCCGCATTCCGGAGGGACCATTTGGTCCAACTTAAGCCGTTTTTGAAAAAAGGTGAATTTTTCCACCGCCTCCAAATCACCCAAATTTTCTTGTACATGGTGACACACATGTGCCAAACATGTCTATGAAAGAAATTTTTGAAAAAAAATATTTTACAATGCCCCCTTGAGGCATAGACCGATGTTTTCAGCAGTCAGTCTAGAGGGCATTATAAATTCAAAAAAATTCAAAAAAATACAAAACTTGGAAACCTAGCATTGTTTGTGCAAGAGATAATGTGCGCCAAAATTGAGGTGATTTGGAGGTGGTCGAAAAATGCCCGCATTCCGGAGGGACCATTTGGTCTAACTTAAGCCAGTTTTTGAAAAAAGGTGAATTTTTCCACCGCCTCCAAATCACCCAAATTTTCTTGTACATGGTGACACACATGTCTATGAAGGAAATTTTTGAAAAAAATTATTTTACAATGCCCCCTTGAGGCATAGACCGATGTTTTCAGCAGTCAGTCTAGAGGGCATTATAAATTCAAAAAAATTCAAAAAAATACAAAAACTTGGAAACCTAGCATTGTTTGTGCAAGAGATAATGTGCGCCAAAATTGAGGTGATTTGGAGGTGGTCGGAAAAATGCCCGCATTCCGGAGGGACCATTTGGTCTAACTTAAGCCAGTTTTTGAAAAAAGGTGAATTTTTCCACCGCCTCCAAATCACCCAAATTTTCTTGTACATGGTGACACACATGTCTATGAAGGAAATTTTTGAAAAAAACTATTTTACAATGCCCCCTTGAGGCATAGACCGATGTTTTCAGCAGTCAGTCTAGAGGGCATTATAAATTCAAAAAAATTCAAAAAAATACAAAAACTTGGAAACCTAGCATTGTTTGTGCAAGAGATAATGTGCGCCAAAATTGAGGTGATTTGGAGGTGGTCGGAAAAATGCCCGCATTCCGGAGGGACCATTTGGTCTTAACTTAAGCCAGTTTTTGAAAAAAGGTGAATTTTTCCACCGCCTCCAAATCACCCAAATTTTCTTGTACATGGTGACACACATGTGCCAAACATGTCTATGAAGGAAATTTTTGAAAAAAATTATTTTACAATGCCCCCTTGAGGCATAGACCGATGTTTTCAGCAGTCAGTCTAGAGGGCATTATAAATTCAAAAAAATTCAAAAAAATACAAAAACTTGGAAACCTAGCATTGTTTGTGCTAGAGATCATGTGTGCCAAAATTGAGGTGATTTGGAGGTGGTCGAAAAAATGCCCGCATTCCGGAGGGACCATTTGGTCCAACTTAAGCCAGTTTTTGAAAAAAGGTGAATTTTTCCACCGCCTCCAAATCACCCAAATTTTCTTGTACATGGTGACACACATGTGCCAAACATGTCTTGAAAGAAATTTTTGAAAAAATTATTTTACAATGCCCCCTTGAGGCATAGACCGATGTTTTCAGCAGTCAGTCTAGAGGGCATTATAAATTCAAAAAAATACAAAAACTTGGAAACCTAGCATTGTTTGTGCAAGAGATCATGTGTGCCAAAATTGAGGTGATTTGGAGGTGGTCGAAAAAATGCCCGCATTCCGGAGGGACCATTTGGTCTTAACTTAAGCCAGTTTTTGAAAAAAGGTGAATTTTTCCACCGCCTCCAAATCACCCAAATTTTCTTGTACATGGTGACACACATGTCTATGAAAGAAATTTTTGAAAAAAATTATTTTACAATGCCCCCTTGAGGCATAGACCGATGTTTTCAGCAGTCAGTCTAGAGGGCATTATAAATTCAAAAAAATTCAAAAAAATACAAAACTTGGAAACCTAGCATTGTTTGTGCAAGAGATATGTGCGCCAAAATTGAGGTGATTTGGAGGTGGTCGAAAAATGCCCGCATTCCGGAGGGACCATTTGGTCTTAACTAAGCCAGTTTTTGAAAAAAGGTGAATTTTTCCACCACCTCCAAATCACCCAAATTTTCTTATACATGGTGACACACATGTCTATGAAAGAAATTTTTGAAAAAAATTATTTTACAATGCCCCCTTGAGGCATAGACCGATGTTTTCAGCAGTCAGTCTAGAGGGCATTATAAATTCAAAAAAATTCAAAAAAATACAAAACTTGGAAACCTAGCATTGTTTGTGCAAGAGATAATGTGCGCCAAAATTGAGGTGATTTGGAGGTGGTCGGAAAAATGCCCGCATTCCGGAGGGACCATTTGGTCTAACTTAAGCCAGTTTTTGAAAAAAGGTGAATTTTTCCACCGCCTCCAAATCACCCAAATTTTCTTGTACATGGTGACACACATGTGCCAAACATGTCTATGAAAGAAATTTAAAAAAAAAATTATTTTACAATGCCCCCTTGAGGCTTAGACCGATGTTTTCAGCAGTCAGTCTAGATGGCATTATAAATTCAAAAAAATTCAAAAAAAATACAAAAACTTGGAAACCTAGTTTTGTTTGTGGAAGAGATCATGTGTGCAACATGTCTATGAAAGAAATTTTTGAAAACAATTATTTTACAATGTCCCCTTGAGGTATAGACTGACGTTTTGAGCATTAAATCAGGGTGTGTACAACTCTAGCTTGTTCTTGCCAAAATGCAGCATGATGGACAGGCTGCAATGGAAATAATGGTGAAAAATGAAAAAAATGAAATAGACAAAAAAAGCCCGCCTACTTGCCCGCTTTCACAATTCAACGGCCTGCATACGACTAGTAACCCAATCATTTATTGGGCAGGATGCAGAGGCCCGCCAGATTGTGAAAACAGGTAGCAAGTAGGCCCCACAGGGCAGGGACGGAGACGGTTAGGCAATGTGCTGCCCGCTTTAGAAAGGAACTTGAGAGGGAAAGCTCAGCCCGCTATATAAACCGGTGCTAGCTCCCCTCGCGCGGCGAGGTGGGACTAAACTCCCTGCACCACTGGGATGTGCCCGGCGCGAAGCTCGCTTGGGCCTAATTCGGGTGGGCCGTCCCACGCCAGCCACACCTGCGGGGTCGCTGGATGGACTGTTGGGCCATCTCGTTGTCTGCGCCTGAGGCCTGCATGCATGGGAAGGGCGGCGACGTGGGTTTGCATGCGCGGGTGGCGGGCGTGCATGCTTGCGAGTGAGGCGATTAAAACCTTGTTCTCACACTTTTCGATTCAACGTGGCAATTAAAACCTTGGTTTCACACTTTTTTGATACACCCGCATGTATTCAACGTGGCAATTAAAGCCTTGGTTTCACACTTTTTTGATCCACCCGCATCTATTCAACGTGGCAATTAAAGTGGCATATGGATCGTTCGACGCGGCTAGTTTGAACGTAAGTGCGGTCGGTTCCCTTCCCTTCCCCTTTCCCTATTTAAACCACCAGCCCTCACCTTCTGCACACATCCATTTGCACCGCCCTTCTCTTCTTCCCCAAACCCAGAGCAATCTCTGAGCAAGCCGCGAGGATGCAGTACAACGGCCCCACCTACCGGCTCCCACCGACCGTGCCGGAGAGACAGTATCCGGCCGGCGTCGTCGTGGAGAGCACGCTTCGCGTGTGGGCGTTCTCACGCTGGAGGGGTGCAAGGGGCTTTGCCCAGTGGTTCCTCCGTGCGGGCTTCGCCCACCTCCCGGCGGGCTCGCCGGTGATGTTCCGACTGGATGAAGTGCGTCCAAACTCCTGGTCTCCGCCGATAGGGCTCACCGTCACCTTCACCAACAGATTTGATGCGTACTACCTCCTCGGCAAGGTGTTTTGGTGTGGATGCGAATTCATCGCATTCACAACCCACAACATCTTCACAAACTTCGACTGCGTCTTCCCCACCCGCGACGGTATGCACACCCTCCCCTACTACATCGGCAAGGACGGGATGGAGAGGAGCACTGGAGAGGAGGCGCAGTGAAGATGGTGGTGAAGGCCCGGTCTCGTCAGCTTGTCTTGCCCTAGCGTGTTAGGGCAAGTTTTTTATCTTTTAAATATTTCTATTAAATCATGTTGTTGGTTCTACCGTGAAATTTATCTATCCGAACTATGTTATGATTTCTACCCGTCTATTTGATATGTTGTTGGTTATCTGTGTTTTGCTTGCTATTTCTATCTTCTTCCCTTGATATTTCTATCTTGTTTGACGTCAAAACCAGCAAGTTTTGGGGTTAGCTCAGATTTCACGCGGCCCACGGGGGTGTGCTTGCGCGCTTGATGGAAAAAATTGGTGTCATTCAACTTAGCCGTTCGGGTAGCAGGGGATGTTCCGTCTGGGAAGACGGATTTTTTCGGCATGCTTGAAATGGACCCAATTTTTTTTTGAAACCCTTGTACCAACATGACAAGCATCCATGCCAACTGGAAATTGTTTTGCGACGTTGTATGGTTTTGTAGGCTATAATGATTACACGTGTAGATGAAAGGCACGAAAAAACAGTTTCAACAAAGACAACATAAATGATTTTTTACAAGTTTTATAGATGGAAACTTCTTTAGATGCAATGCCATCTCACAAACAACTCAGAAACAACTGTATGATTGATCATAAAACACATGCATTGTTGTTCAAAGAACTGTCTCATGAATAAATTGTACCATAATTGCGAACATAGTGTGAAACAGAAAAAAAATGTTTGTTTGCAACAAAATAATCCTGGTTTGAAGCTTAAACTGGTTGAAAAACAATTGAGCCTACTCCATATGGTCTTCTGCACTGCCAAAATCCAGTGACCTCTTGCGTTGCGACATTGGAGATTGCGTCGGGCTTGGCGACGACCCATGTGCTTCAATCTTTTTCTCTTTAACATCAATGTAACCATACAACTAAAGTTGTTCTTGTTCTTTCTCCGCCAACTCTCTAGCAAGACCCTCCATTTCTTGGATTCTCACTTCCTGTAGAAAACCATAGGAATTGTATTAGGAAGAACTTAAAAATGACGTAGCCATAAACTAGATGCATGTAACATGTAAAATTTGAACCTCTGGATCAATGTCATCCTCGGGAAAACAACCCGTAGTTCTATTGTACACAATGTACAGGTGACATGTCTTGCTGCCATTCAGATCAGAAAGCATTTTTTCTACATCATCTGGTCCTGCAATCAAGAACATTCTTTCTTGCAGCTTCCACGCAAACTCGGTTAAGAAGTAATACAGTTCTGCTCCCAGTTTGCAACCAAAAGTATCTCTCATTTCACTCATAATGAGATCGTAGGTCACTTTGGCGGGTTCAAAAAATTCTGACTTCCGTCGGGTGTTCATCAAAGTATGCTCTCGGGACATGTGACATCTCATCATCCCTACTAACAAAAAATTCCATGACCAGCACCTAGTATCTCACATCAGAGTTAATACATTCAATGAGTAAAGGGGCAAACATAATTTTTTATGTGCATAGCAACATTGCGGTGTTGTTACCTGCTTTTGTGGAATGTATCCTTCATGTGGAGTGACTGGGGATTGTGCCATCTCAAACCTTCTCACCTTGTTATGTGGAATGTATCCTTCATGTGGTGTGACTGGGGACTCTGCCATCACACGTTTCTTATCCTGCGTATGAAACGTCGACAGTGGGTTTACACACAAATTTTAAAAGGTCATACCATATCTTGGGTATGGCATCGTTGCGAGGTACTTACAAGGGGAGAATTGAAGATATGTTGTTGGGGTGGAGTGATGTGGCATTGAACGGGTGACTCTATCGCAGTGTCTCGAGTGGATGGCGACTGTGCCGTCTCATGATGCTTAGCCTACATACAATCGCCGACATAAGGTTGCCACAAATTGAAGATGTTTGTATCATAGAATACGTAGGTCCTTAATATATACAATCGGTGCGAGATACTTATAGGGGGAGAAAAATTGAAGACATGTTGTCGGGGTGGCCGTGAGATCGCACGGGCTTCTAGCATATGTCCTTCCAAACGGACCTTCTCCAGCATGGCCTTATAATCCATGTCCGACCGCTCCTGTAGCTGCTTGCTGTCCATATCCGAACGTGCTTGCAACACATAGGCATCCATCCTGACTCGCTCTGTCTGTATAATACTGTCCACAAGCTTCCGGTCCTTCTGCAACGTTTGATGCATTTCCTTGTAGCCAAGGAAAAACTTTTTTTCCATGTCCTCACAGTCCCGCTTGTACTTTTCTTCAATCTCAAGACGCATCTTCGCCATCTTACGGGAAAACTCCTCACGCTCCTCCTTTATCATCCTGTCCACGTATGAACGTTCTTTTTTGAGTTTCTTATCTACCTCAGCGCGATCCTTTTGCACCTTGAAGTCGATCTCCCGGCGCGCTTCATGCAAAGACTTGTCGTACTCCGCACGGTTGTTATGCGCCTCTGAGACCATGGTCCCTACAACAACACATATACCCATAGTATGAAAACTGTATCCACAACCTCATCCAACTAATTCCTAACAATACCACCGAGAAAATATATTCATAACCAGTTCGTACGAACAACTACTACAAACTATCAATCAAAAAGCTCTTGCATGACATCCTGTACTCCAATTACACCAGAACTACTCAACTATGGCAAAGGCTGTATTTTCTAATCTCTTCGGAAATGACTTCTTGGTCGAATCAATGGAAAAAATAATCAGCACTGCAATCAAAGATGGGAGGAGCCGTGGAGGAGACCTTTTTAATCCGGCGTCGGCGTGGTCGCTTGAGAAGCGATGGCGCGATCCCGGCGATGGCTATGTGAGGAGAAACAAGGTAGATGGGGGTGGTTAGGATAGGGTTGATATGCGGTAGAATGGGAAGGTATATATCCGTGATTGTAGGGTTAATTAGTTATTTTGAAGTAATGCGCTTCGATGCAAGTTTTTTTTTAACGAGCACGATCTTTTGGGGGCTTCCAAAACATGTGCACTGACCGCGGGTCCAACCACATATCACGGAAGCCCGAGCCATCGTCGTGCCCGTGCCAACCCACAGCCCACCATTGCCTCCCTTTCCCTTGCCCCACCAAATTGTTATTCTTCTCCATCGACGAAGCCTGCCATCGCCGGCGGACGGTGAGAGACGAGAGATGTCCATGTCTAGTTCGGCCTCTCCGTCATCATGGCTGCGGTATGGTTCACTACCGATGACCAGATGCCCCGACTGCCCACGCATCGCGCCACTAAAGCGTTTGACAACCATATCGGAGAAGAATGGAAACCATGGGAGGGAATTTGTGAAATGCGAGAGCAAACCAGAAGCGGGGAAGGTTAAATCTATGTTCTGTTGTGTCTTTTTGCTATGAATTCTGACCCCAGATTTATTTATATTTCCTCGGAATTGGTATTTAGGGTTTCCCTTCCCTTTTTCAGAAGCTGAAAACATGCAAGCATTTTGAGTGGCTGGATGAATACGTTGAGAGGCTTCAAACGGATGGCTTAATTGATTTGAGGCACGGGGCAACCCTAGAGGTAGATCTGCCATCGGCGGTGGATAATAAGGGCTATGCCAATGTTCCTCCGATGGTGGCGGATGCGGAACTCAAGGTGGAATTGAAGAAGATCAACAAGAACTTAAGGCAGTTGATCGATCTGAAGAAGCAAGCAAATCTGACGGCCGCGGGATTTTATTTTTCAATAATTGTATTGGGATTTGTTTACTTGTTGATCATCAGTCGTTAGTAGTTGTTAACAAATTATTTCAGTCAGCTTCTGTATAAGCAATGTCATGTGTGCTTAATGCCTTGTATGACCAGACAAATTATTTCAAAATTGGAAAGGACAAATAAAATTGAAAACTGATTTCTTGTTTCCAAAATAAAATTTGTAACTTATTGTTCTCTAAAAAAGGAAGAGCAATAAATTCCTTCCAAGAATTTCCAGAAATAATTGTCAACCCATTTTCTTTGGTAATTACGTGATATGTTTGGCGCAATTAGTGGCTAACTGGTTTTTTTTGAGGAATAGTGGCTACTTGGTTTGATACATGCCAAACGTTATGTTCAGATTAGTTGCATTATTTCGTTCATTTTTTACCCAAAAAATTATACAAAGTGTTAATTGGACAATGTGAACAATGTGGCACGAAGGTTGTCCGCCGAGCCAGTGGATGGACCGGATCGATGGTACCGGATGGAATCCATTGTAAACCAACCCTAAACCCTAAACCCAAAAAACAAAAAAAACCCTGAACCCTAAACCCTGATAACCCTAACCCCCCCCCCCACACACAAAACCGTAAAAACATTCAAAATTTGGGATCATGGGGTCATGGGATGCCATGAAGAAAGTTTGGGATCATTAGTACATGTACACACAAGTACGATCTCTGACACGCGCATTTCCGGTCCCTGTACATGTACATGTAAACCAACCCAACATCGATCCGGTTCAGTGGATGGATGCATGCTCTATGTGGCACGAAGTATGTCGGTCGAGCCAGTCGACGGACCAGATCGATGCTACCGGAGGGATTCCATTGTAGACCAACGCTCGACCTATGTCCCGTGTGTGTGATAGGTCCACTGTAAGACAAACATAGTTCCGTCAACCCTAGAATCGTAAACACTGATAACCCTAACCCCCCCACTAAACCGTAAAAACATTCAAAATTTTGCCCCACATGGAAACCATTATGCATGCATTCTCTATGGGGTCATGGGATGCCATGAAGAAAGTTTGGGATTATACACGCAAGTACGATCTCTTACACGCGCATTTCCGGCCTAGCATGTCAACACCCCTAAAGCACTAGCTGGGTTCCTCACCTGTATGAAACCAACCCAACATCAATCCGGTCCAGTGGATGGATGCATGCTCTATGTGGGACGAAGTTTGTCGGCCGAGCCAGTCAACGGACCGGATCGATGCTACCGGAGGGAATCCATTGTAGACCAACGCTCCACCAATGCCCGGTGTGTGTGCTACGTCCACTGTAAGACAAACATAGTTCCGTCGACCCTAAAACACTTAAACCCTAAACCCTGATAACCCTAACCCCCCCACTAAACCGTAAAAACATTAAAAAATTTGCCCCACATGGAAACCATTATGCATGCATTCTCTATGTGGTCATGGGATGCCATTAAGAAAGTTTGGGATCATTAGTACATGTACACGCAAGTACGATCTCTGACACGCGCATTTCCGGGCTTGCATGTCAACACTAAACCCTATACCCTGATAACCCTACCCCCCACTAAACCCTAAACCCTGAACCCTGATAACCCTAACCCCCCCACTAAACCCTAAACCCTGAACCCCTAAACCCCTAAACCCTAATAACCCTAAACCCCTAAACCCCTAAACGAGTTGACAAGATTTTCTTAATTTTTTATATCATTTATCCAAATCTCACATAACTCACGCGGCCCACCCCTCCCTAAATCCCGCGATTACAGCTCCGCATTCTAACCACCCGGGCCGTCCGCACCTCCCACGACCGCTGCAAGATCAGATCGGAGACGCCGGTCGCCCATGGAATACAGGAGTCGGCGGCCACCACTCGCCGCCCACCGCCAACGTGATCTGAGGGGTCGGACGTCAGTGTTCTTCTCGCCGCCTCCTCCTCGCGTGAACGCGCCGTTTTTCCTTTGCGCCGTCGACCGCGCTATACGGGGACTTATAGTTTGCGACGCACTAACCGCCGCCATCTACTCGGCGGCACCGTCTCCGAGAGAAGATATTACCTGATCGTAACTCTTTATAATCGTTGTCGGCCGCTCCTTTAGTAGTTGAACCCTCATAGGTTTTGCACCCAAATAGGTTCTGTGCTTAAACCCATAGGTGGATCATATGTTAAATGACCCAGTTAATTTTGTTAAAATTAATTCGCTGCTAATTTTGTTATACATTTTCCAATTTTGTTCAGATTAATTGAGCCGGATTTTATCATTGCATATGAGCCAGCAATGTCAGTTTTAGATACGAACCTTCATAATGGAGAAAAGCCCAACTCCGAAATTACCGATGCGGTAAGTAATTGACTGTTTGTGTACAATCGTTTCGTACACATAATTCATGTGTACTCAGTATAATTTAATGGCATGTTACAGGAACTCGACGAAAAGCATGGTCATATGAAGTTAGTATGCTCACAGACAAAGTTCGGAAAAACCATGAAACTGTTGTCACCAGACCACAAAAAGTACATCATATCAGAAACCAGTCTTGGCGGTCTAACCCAGATGCATGAAGTGACTCTACGGCGCATAATGTTGGTTAGACTAGCCAAGAGCATAGATATGGACACCCAATCCATTACCATCGGAAAAACGCCAATTCCTATAACAAAAGAGGACGTGCAGTGTATATTTGGCATTCCGATAGAAGGGGAGGATATAGAGCCACATCTGGAAATGCAAACCGACACAGAATTGTTTACCGCCTATGCAAACAATGGGCAAATTTTGATTTCTGACCTTGAAACGGCGATCCGAGCTTCCAAAGCCCCAGACGGCGATTTCCTGAGACGGTTCATTCTGTACGCAATTGGTACTGTTCTAGCACCAACAGCACAACATTATGTGGACTCGAAATTTCTCAACCTTGTTACAAATCTTCAAAACCTTCGGAAATTTAACTGGGGATGTTTCACACTCAATCACTTCTTCAAGTCCGTTCACAAGTTTAGAAATCGAGATCACGTAAATCTACAAGGAAATCTAATTCTGCTCCAGGTTAGTGCTAGATTACTACTTAATGTCCTTTAATTATTGTTCTGTTGCATATCTGTATGGTGATGAACTAATTTATTGTGTAGTATTGGTACTGGGAGCACGTGCGTAGTGGCCGATTGATGTATGCTTCTAGACCCCCTCCATTGATCGCACGATGGGACGAAATGATGGCTACTTTAAGAAGCGATGCTTACGACAAAGGAGGTCTTCATAACGGGCTGGTATCTATCTACAATTGAACTTTCTATATCCGATTTTTTATTTGGTACTAATGGTTCATTATATTTTATAAAAAAAAGGTTGTCATGGAAATTTGTGCTCCTCAACGACCGTCTGAGAATTCCAATAATTTTCCAAGAAAAAATGATGAACATGTGCATCAACATGATTCGTATCGAGCACAATCACAAGGACAGCAATTTAGTAGCCAGCAAGTATGTACTCCAAAGACTATTTGTTTTTGCAATATCACAAATAGGTGTCATGGAACCTCATTCATTTAGCTATTGTTATCAACGGGGTTTTATTTTGTTTACACAGATTGACATGGTAGTTGAAGCCATGAATGCACGCTTAGCTGATCATGAAAAGAAGGTAGGCAGGAAGTTAATGGAAATTGAGCATAGATTTGATGTCAAATACCAGACGCTAGGTGAAGACTTGATCGACATGAAGACTAAAACTGGCACTAATCCTAGGCTGTCGAAGGCCGAGGACGAAATTAAAGACTTAAGGAGGGAACTACATGTATGTCATACTGTGCATTTTGTATTTTGTATGAATATGTTCCTTCATGTTCATTATTGTTTGCATTGTTACAGGAATTAAAATACGAATTTACAAGCAACCGACAATCAGTGTCACAGAAAGGAGGCGTGCAGGTGATCTTTATGGCCCAACACGTTAATATCTAAAAGTAACAAACTAATGATGAACTACCTTTGTTCTTTGTAGGATCAAGTCAATGTGTGCAATTCATCACTGACAGGGACTCCTAGGGCTAGCCAATTCACGGCAGGGACTTCGACTACACCAAGTGCAAGACATGTGACGGAAAACAATGAGAAACCACAATTAACTCCGATGAAGCCTGTCTTTGGTAATGATTACAAGTTCACGGATGAGGACATAGAGACAGCCGTTTACATCCGCGGAACATACGACCCTATTGAAATAGCTAGAATCAGAGACATTACCCTCACAGCAGAAAAACTGGAGCGAAATTTGGACGACAAATACATTTATGGTGATGTAAGCCCATTATACTCTAGTCTACATCATTACTTCAACAACTTTCTTACTATTGTATGATTGAAAATTTGGCAGGTTATTATGGCATATGCTCACATTAGCCGAATTGAGAATAATACTACCTCAATCATATCCCCTGAAGAAACCGAAAAGCTGTTACAAATGAAGGGGGTGGTTCCTGTTGGACGTGCAGCCTCATGGTTAGCTCGTGTAGCAGAAAAATTTGTAGGGCGCCGAAAGGTACATGTTTTCCTCACTTTCATAGTTTATGTACACACTGTACACGACAAATTTCGGTTCTCAACCCAACCCAAATTTTACTGCAGGTGCATGTCGCACTGAATGTACACCAAAACCATTGGATGCTAATGATGTTTAATTTTGACAAAAAAGAAATTCAGACTCTGAACTCCATGAATTATCATTGCGAGAAGATCAAGGAAGATTCTCTTGTAAGTGTTCTCTTGCTGCCTCTTTTGATCCGCATGGCACATGAGCTCCCAAAGTACCGTAACCCTATGTATAACTCGTCGTACCCTAGGTGGACTCGATTCAGTTCTGCATCGACGAAGCTGTCAAGAATGGGTTGATATCACCAGCTAAGAACATCAATTTTGCCGAATGGACCAAAAAACGCTATGAGAACATACCACAACAGACCGATGGGTACGCATGGCCTCATAAATTATTATTTGCCTACACGAAAAAGATTACTGATCTTTAACTAAACATCGCAGGACTTCCTGTGCGGTTTGGACACTGCAGTACATGTTGTCATGGAACGGGGATGAAATGACCGATATTTTCAACCAGGTAATTGAATGCCTAATTTACATTTGTACTTTTTTAGCTTGAAAGCTATGCTGACGTAAGTGTCGGTTATCAAATATAGGCAAGGATAGATATTTTCAGGTGGAAAATATGTACAACCTTACTGCATTAAAATTGCAACGCGCTTCGTCTCGAATCATATAAGTTCCCCATAATGGTTAGTGCTACATCAAGAATATATCATTTATTTCATAAGTCTCATGATTAGAACTAACGCAGCACTCTCTCTTATACAGAAGGAGGTGTACGATGCCCAGCAAGCAGTTCTACCTGATGGTTCAGAAGACGACGTACAATTAGTCAACAATCCTTCAACGAACCCAACACATCCAACTCCCAGAAGGATACCGGTGCACCCAACTCCCCCAAAAGTGGTGCACCCAACTCCCCAAAAAGGAAGAGAGCACGTGGACGCCCGAGAAAGCTAGTCAATCCCGAGGAAGCAGCAAAAACAAAGAGTCTTAACGAACTAAAACTTAAATTTGACAGCAAGACCATAGCCAACCAAGTGTCTTCGTTACCATCACGGTCACGCAGAGAGCATAAACCAGCACCAGCTTTATTGAGCCCATTCAAACACAAATAGGTAGCATCAATTGATAAATGCTCATGCTCATGCTCTACTTTTAGCATCATTTCATACACGTTTAGTTCTTATCAGAAAGTGGAAATAGGTACTTTTGGCAATCATGAGCATCCTCTACTTATAGCAATATCTAATGCATCATCAGTACAAAGCTTGATTTGGCAATAGGTGGAATCGGCAATCATTTGCATGCTTTAATTTTTTGAAGCTATAATCATGCTGAGTTATACACTAAACATAATCATGCCAAGCTATAACTACCATAGTCATAAACTAGGCTTTTCTTAAGCACAGGTGCTTATTTGTACAGGGTAGATGCATAACTAGGCGTCTCTCCTGTAGAAATAGGCACCGGTGCTTCAGAAAAACCCTATTTATTTTTCTAAGCACCACCCTAAGCATCTAGCATTGTACAAGGCTTAACATGCATCACCAAAATTGTATTAACAACTTGGAACACTAAACCAGAGTAGCAGCGAACTCTTAAGATAAACGGCATAGGTTCAGACACACCATAGGACATCAGTTTTAGAGTCGAACAACAAAGAAACATAGATAACATAAGAGGACACGACGGTCCTGGGGCAGCAGCAGCACTCTAGCAGCACATCACTTCTCTCCCTTCTTCAATGGAGGTTGTAGGGCTCATTGACTTTGACAATCTCGAGGAAGCGTGCGTAGGCCGCATGTTTAGCCAGAGTACTGGCCTTATGGTTCTTACCATGTCCATTGCCAGTGCTGAAGGCATGCTGGATCATGCCATCTATGCCGCCACGGATCACCTTGCAACAGAAAGGGCACCCAATCTTGCCAAAGAAACGGTACTTGATCTTGCCAGCAATCAGATGCCTCAGGGTGTAGCGGCTCTTGCTGTGCCTGCTGTCCATGCCATAGTCCACGTCGTCGTCATCCTCCTGTGAATTAGTGAATTAGTACACATAGAAGAACTTAGCTAATCTATTATGGTACATTGCCTTAATTACAATATTTTGAAAGTACACATGTGTAACATGGAAACTATCTATTTGCTAGAAATAAGGCGTATGTGCACATACATAATTGAGCCAAAGAAATTGACATGCATAAATATGGACGGTGGAATAGTTGCATTTATAGATTAGTGCACAAGTAGTACATAATTAACACATGAAAGACTTCATGAACTGGCTTGGTTTAATGATATTTGATACTTGTTACAGGTGTAATTCTGATTGGAATCAGAAAAATGGCTTCATTATACTCCTCCGTGTTTCACACAAGGGGGGTTTGTTCTATCTACTGGAATGAAGAAACCATTATTCTTTCTGACAGCGGCAATACTGCTTCTCCAACATTGTTAGACCCTGATAAGTTTCAGAAGGAAATTGGTAAAGGAGCTATGGGGTGTCTCACTGCTCATATTGATGAGATATGTGGCTGTGATCATCTAGATAATATACTGGGGAAAATTGGCTACATGAAATGTTTTGATTTTGTGTCAGCCCATAATTATTAAGGGAGCAATCACTTCCTTTGCAAAATGGAAATCTGTACAGAATTTGCAAATGGATCATCTATGAACATGTGTGCAAACTGATCATCTATGAACATGTGTGCAAATTAATTCATCTACATAAACTAAAATGAATCAGGAACTGCAACATTTTGTCACTGTCCTGGGGAAGCCAATGGAGAATCCTGCCATATATCCATTGTTTAACCCACTTTTTTCATTAATGTATCCCTGCCATGAACATTTTCTTGTATTTGGGTTCATTACCCCACTTCTTTCATTAATGTATCCCTTGTGAAACTTATGCTCATCTAGTTAACAAGACAAACCCCAATGCCATGAAAAAAAATAGAGTATCTGCTGGAATCAGAATGTGAATCAGATTTAAAATTCCACATCCAACATGAAGATCTATGCTACATCCCTACAATCCTACATACGTACAACTAGCACGCCCTAATGAATTTGATGCTCATCTAGTTAACAAGAAAAACCTCAATGCCATGAAAAAAACCAGAGTATCTGCTGGAATCAGATTTAAAAATCCAGATCCAACATGAAGATCTATGCTAAATCCCTACAATCCTACATATGTACAACTAGCACGCCCAAGTGAAATTGATGCTCATCTAGTTAACAAGAAAAACCTCAATGTCATGAAAAAAACAGAGCAAAAAACAGAGTACTACCACAGATAGCTCGTCGATGGCATCCTCGTCGAAGTCGCTGCCCTTCCTGCAATCTACGTCGAACTCCTTTATGGCGTTCTCCTCGTAGAGCTCTTCGATTTCGTCATGCACCTTGCGCTTAAGCCTTCTCATCTCCTCCTCCTCCAGATCTTCCCCGACCTTCTGCTCGCCGACGGGTGCCTCACGGCTGCGATGGCAGCAGGAGCAGGCACAACGGTCGCTGCACCGCCAGCTTTCACCGCTACGGCGGACTCAGCCGCTCCACCCACGGCTGCAGCCACGGCAGCAGACTGCTCTGCTCCGATGGTTGCCTCCGGCTCGTCCGCCGCATCTTCACGCCCGCGTTTCATCGTCGGTCGAAGACAGGAGGAGGGAGGCGTAGGAAGGGAGGAGGGTGGTGAGGAAGGAGGAGAGGGTGGTGAGGTGGTGAGGAAGGAAGAGAGGGTGGTTAGGTTCGGGAGAGGACGAGGGTTTTCTACCCGATTTGGGGAAGAAATGCACTGCTCCTGCCTGTTGGAGTTACCGAGAAGCCGCGGGTGCCGATTTGACTTGACACACCCACCCGGCCGTCCCCATTCCACGTGGGGACGTGGCGGTCGTGCACGTGGTCGTGCACCTCCTGCGGTTTGCCATCAATTGCTATCGGTCTCACAAGTGGGTCCCCTTGTCATCCACACAACCACGCCACCACATGTACCACATTTTTCTTTCTCCCCATCTCGACCACTCCACATCTTTCTTTCTCCCCTTCTCGACCAGCGCCGCCGCCGCCGCCATCTCCCGACGACCCCTCTCTTCGCTGCCGGTGCGCGGCCGCCGCCAACTCCGGCAAGTACGTGAGATCTCCCCTCTTCTTCCCTTCCCCAACCGCGTCTCCCTACGGAGGCGGATCTGAGCCGATTGGCTGTTGCCGGCCGGAGCTCGTCGGATCTCTCGATGTCATGTCTGATCTAGATCCAAAAGTTGAAAACGGTTTGGACTGGGTTGGATGACGAGCATGTATAGTTCGGTTTGGTCTAGATTCTAAATGAAAATATCTGGATTGGTTTGGTTTTGATGTGTGCCGTGGATTGGACTCGTTTTAGTTTGGATGCCGAACTATTCCCAGATTTAGATGAGACGGGCATTGCCATTGTCATTGTCATTGCTTTATTACGTAGATGATAGTAAATAGATTGATTGGCCATTGCCAGTATAGGTTATCACTATGATTTATTATATGTATGATCTTTGTATTGTACTATGTACAATTCAACTTAGAGTTCAACATGTTCTGTGTAGAATGGAGGAAGCACCATGTGGACGCTGCAACTCACGGTGCCGGACCAGCCTTTCTACTGCCACGCTGTTCGGCATCTACTTCCAGCCTTCTTTTGTTGTTGCAGTGGTAACAATTTATATGAACCTTCTGACAGTACATTCTTTTTTTTGCTATTTCCACTAATGTATTGTGTCTGTTATTTGTTTTTATCTTACACAGGTCGTACCATGCAATGTGAGATTGCCATTCAATGAGCTCATCGGAGACACCGTGACCTTCGACGCTCTTGGGGGCCCATACACTATGCAGGTCGAGAAGGGGCGAAAGATGACCCAGATAGGAGGAGATGATTGGGATCGTCTCATCGCCCGCATGCATCTTAGTGGGGGTGAATTGATCCGCTTCTCCTTCATAAGAGATAGGCCCAGGATTTCTGTTATCTATCTAAATTTGATTCCGGATAGTGAGGATGAAGTTCATGAGGAGGAAGATGGTGCTGATTCAGATGATGACGATTCAGATGATGATGAGAACCCACTTGTTGAATACCTGTATGCCCACGGACTCAGACTGGGCGACGAGGAAATCAGCAACCTCTGGGACATGCTTCCGCTACGTGAAGACTACCTAGGGAAGCCATTCGTGACCCGCCTCACAAGGACGAATGTTAAACGGCATATCAAGGCCTAGTTTAGAATTCATTTAGTGAAGAATTTTATGACATGCATGTAGTGTAGTAATATGCGATGATATGCTTAGTGTACGCAGTAATCTAATGATATGCCTAATTACTGTAGTAATTTGATGCTTGGCGTATAGTGTAGTGATGTGATGATATATATGCTCAGTGTTGAATCCAATGATATATGTGTCTTGAAGTGTATGCTTTGTTGATAATTGCACGTGACATGATCATATATCATGTCAACTATTTTCAGAAATTACCTAAGAGGTTACTTGATAGCTGTGGCATCGACCCGGACGAAGAAGGCATGGCTGCTGGACTACGCCTTACCAGAACGGGCTCCATCACCAGCTGTGCCTATGCAGTGGACACGGACGGTCGCACTGTCTTGAGAAGGGCAGGCTGGAAGAAGTTCCTTCGTGGCAAGAATCTTTGGGTAGGACAGGCCATCCTACTCACTGTTGCGAACACCAGTCGCCATGACTTGAGGATGATGATCACCATCCACCTCATTTAGAACTTGTTATGTTAGCTCTTGTTTGCGAGTACTTGTCGTGTATTACCGTACCTATATCTACTCATATCTAGGTACTATTGCTTGTGATGGATTGCAACTATTATTAACTGGTAACTAATGCTCTACTAGCTATGATTATTCCACTGTGTGATGTTTTATTGACTGTAGTGTGACATGGTAACTGTTATATATGGTAGAGGCTGGTCTCTAAGACCTTGTACAATGCAAGGTGCTTAGGGATGTGCTTAGAAAAATAAAGCGGTTTTTTCTGAAGCACCAGTGCCTATTTCTACAGGAGAGACGCCTAGTTAAGCGTCTACCTTGTACAAATAAGCACCGGTGCTTAAGGAAAACCTGGTTTATTTCTCTAAGCACCTCTCCTAAGCACCCTGCATTGTACAAGGCCTAATTGGACCGACATGTTGAACTAGTATCAATGGTAGAGGCTGGCTGCCACAAAGTTCCATTCACAAGCTACTATGAATTTGAAATAATGCATAAACAAAATACGAAGCTTTTCTTAAGCACAGGTGCTTATTTGTACAGGGTAGACGCTTAACTAGGCGTCTCTCCTGTAGAAATAGGCACCAGTGCTTCAGAAAAACCCTGTTTATTTTTCTAAGCACCACCGTACGCATCAAGCATTGTACAAGGCTTATCATGCATCACCAAAAAAGTATTAACAACTTGGAACACTAAACCAGAGTACCAGCAAACTCTTAAGATAAACGGCAGATCAACCACCGCACATCATAAGTTCAGACACACCATAGGACATAAGTTCAGACACACCGAACAACAAAGAAACATAGATATCATAAAAGGACACTGCGCTAGCAACTTGAAGGCAGACTTTGATCTCTCTTCATGCCGCGTAGTGGCAGTGGTAGTAGGGGTCAGCCTCCTGTGCTTCTGAAATTTCCACACCTGAAGTGATGTTGTCTATTATCTTCCAAGCCTTGTAGGTGGCGTACGCATCCTTCGCTGCGTACTCGATGAGGTAGTCTGGCAGCGGGCTGATCCCCCACAGTTTATGGTCTTCGGTCTTGTTGATCTTCTTCTTCATGTTTTGGTAAAATGGGTGGATGACGCTGGCTGCAACATCACCCAAGGAGTCGTACTGCTTCTTTCTGCCGGCATATGGAACTCTATAGTTTTTCTGAATGTCGATGTACTTTTCGGGGTTGATCTCCAAACCAGACATCTTCAGCATCTCTTTGTCATTATGAATGCTGAAACCGGCAAAGGTGAACAACTTCTTCTCCTGGAGGAAGCTCTTGAGGCGCTTGGGCCTTCAAGGGGAGAGACATATTGAAGATTAGTAGTAATTTTGAAGATTTAGGAGTTGTTTGGTTTGTGACTAAGTTTGCCAAAGATTGCCACACCTAAGGTTAGGCAAGTTTGACCAACTTAGGTGTGTGTTTGGTTCAAGCCACACCTTAGGCAAGCCACACTTGGGTCCCACATGGCATACACACAAAAAGTGTGGCAAGATTCCCTTAGGCTTGCCAACTTGTGGCCCTCATTTTGATGAACTAACCTTAGGCAAACTTGGCAAAAAATTGTGGCAGAGTGTGACAATGCTAGTGCTATAACCAAACAATACGAGTGATGAATGCATGAAGTACATGATGTTATTTCTCTTTTTGGATCATACAGTTGAAAATAACACTACAGCAAACTACTTCACTACATCAACTTCAGAAACAACTTTTAATACATCTAGTCCAGTGCATCCACACCGGTAGACACAACACTAATGCATCAATATCAGAAACTACACTAGTATATCAGAAACTACACTAGTAGACAGAACATTAATACATCTAGTCCAGTGCATCAACTTCAGAAAATAACACTAATGCATCCACAGCGGTAGACACAACACTAATGCATCAAGATCAGAAACTACACTAGTATATCAAGTTTGGTGATTAATCTGGTGCAAGATTTTAAGATACTAATCCAGTGCATCAGGGTAAAAATCTATGCCAGTGCATGTACTTGAGAAACCACACTAGTGCGTCCACTTCACAATCTACACTAGTACATGTAGTTGAGAAACTAGGGTATATGAGTAGGATGGCTCACCATTTTGTGGCCGCAGCGATGTGGTAGACCAGGCAGAGTTCATCCACGCATAACTGCAGAACTGCTGCGTACTGCGGAGGTTCGTCATCCCTGGTATACTCCACATCAACGCCGACGAATCTAGGATACCTGCCGACGGCTTTCATGAAGAGCCTCGTGAGCATTTCGTCGGCAGTGTCTGGATTGCTGGTGCAGACGACCTCTAGCGTCTCTTTGCCGTGGAGTTCCACCTTGTCAAATTTGGTGGTGTAGTCGCGCTTCTCACCGGGGACCTGAACGTCGTCTTCCTTGATGCTCTGCTCTTCCTTGATGCTCTGGTTGGACGTCTCGCCACAGTGACGCTTGGTAGACGGCTCCTCCGCCATTGCCCTTCTCCAGCGACGGCCGTTTTGAGACAGAGACGGTGGTTGCAGTTTGTGGAGTAGATGGACGTGGTTCGCATAATGAGGGAGGAATGGAGGAGAAGGTGCCTTTTTGAGTTCTGGGGGAGGCGGTTCGTCGCGTGAGGGAGGCGCTCGTCGTTATCGTGATCGTGGGGGTCATGGGGCTCGTGTTTTTCGTCTTCCATTCTGTAACCACCCACGGGCCTGCATCGTGGCCCATATCACTGGGTTTGTAGTCGTATGCAGGCCGTGGTGTGTGAGAAAACTCATGTTAGGTAGGTGGGCTTTACTCCTCCTTCACCCGGTGGCCGTGATGTAATCATGAGAAGCAAGTTTGCTAAGGTTGTAAACGGACCCAATATTTTTCTACATCTTTGTATCAACATGAAAAGCAATCATGACTAGTTTGCTAAGGTTGTCGGCATTTGTATGGATTTTCTAAGGTTTTTGCAACGATAAAATGCTTAAAACACTTCTGACATGTTGTGATGTTTTCGGTATTTAGTGGTCTACTCGCTGGGATTATTCCACTGTGTGATGTTTTGTACGTGCCAGGTTGTAGTATGAAATGCTAACTGTTCTATATGGTAGTGGTTGGTCTCTAATTGGACCGACATGTTGAACTAGTATCAATGGTAGAGGCGTTTCATTGTGCGCCACATCCAACAGTTCACATAATTAATTATCCAAAGATTAAGGTATCAAACCCTTGGTCATACAAAGCAACATTTCGTTCCTAAAATTAAGGTACTTCCACATTCAAACTAACTAATACTTCAAATTCGAAGGAACTACTTAATACATTAACAGCACATAGGGAAGTAGCCCTGGTCCAACGGCTTGAGAAAGGACGAACAAAAGCTGAAAGAAGAAGGATCAACCAGTAGCAGCACCATCAGCCTCCCAGCCTCACAACTTCAGCCAGCCTGGTGAACTCCAGGTTTTTTCCTGCAAAACACACATGGGATGTTGGAGGCAAGAAAATAAATTTGCCAGGGGTCTTGTCATGGCATCTACTCGCACGGAATGCTAGTACAAATGATGGAGAACAAAACATCCAACATGAGCAAATTCATAGGAGTTCTAGATCCATGGATACCATCAAGAAAAAATGCTCAGTTCTAATTCAGACACAACACTTGGTGAAAACATGCATATTCATATCAGCAACATTGATATGGCATCTTTGCAAGCTTGGGTCAGTGACTTGTCTTGTGTTTCATGGCATGACAATAATTTTAACAATAAATAGACATGAAATTGACCCAAACTCATGTACAAAGTTAGGACATATGATGCATGGATTAATTCACAAATACATGACAAAATGCCAACTTCGTATAGAATTTGCAGTACTGAAATATTTCAGTGTGTACCGGTGTGTACTGAAACTGCAGTACTGAAATAATTCAGTGTGCATCGGTGTGTACTGAAATTGTAGTAACGAAATATTTTATTGCCTACCGGTGTGTACCGAAATATTTTAGTGTCTACCACTACAACATTACAAATTTTGCCTAGGGCAGTACCGAAATATTTCAGTGCCTACCGGTGTGTACCAAAATATTTCAATGTCCACCACTACAACATTACAAATTTTGCCTAGGGCAGTACCGAAATATTTTAGTGCCTACCGGTGTGTACCAAAATATTTCAGTGTCCACCACTACAACATTACAAATTTTGCCTAGCGCAGTACCGAAATATTTCAGTGCCTACCGGTGTGTACCGAAATATTTCAGTGTCTACCACTAGAACATTACTAATTTTTCCTAGGGTTCATATGATGCCTAGGGTTCACATACATCATAATCATCCTCCAAATCCATGTACTCAAATATTCATGCAATTCATTGAGATTAAAATGCCATATAGTATTCCCTCTCTGAGCTATGACGATCAGTATCACCACGATGTAAGCACGAGCAGTAGGAAGATGAGGAGTGGGGAAGCTTACTCTAAACATAGCTACCGCCGCCGTTCAGACGAGGAGAGCAGCGAGGGAAGCGTGGAGAACGGCGGGGAAGCAAGGTCGCGACCACTGTCCTCCTCATCTTGTGCTTCGGAGTCTCCGATGACTCGGTTGGAGGCTGCACAATCTGCAACGGCACCTCGTGCACGGTGGGTTCCTGATCCAGTGGATGCTCTACCCTAGATCTGAACGCCCACCACCTCCACCTGGTCCACTTGCTGGACGAATTGGCCTACTCCATCGCCCAGAGGAGGATCTCGATCTTGTGAATCGGTTGTGCGGGCGGGGGGCAAAGCTTTGCCCTCTCCTTCTTCGTCAAATTCTTGAGAGTGGCCATTGCCGTCCAGCTCATCTGCCTTGTGTTGTCAAACCAAGAACGGATCTCCCTCAACCTGGCCAACTTGACCTGGTCGCCGCCGGCGATCTGCACGAAGTCGGTGTTCTCGCCGCCGGCCATCAGCTCGATCTGCCGATTCTTGCTTCGATGGAAGAGGGGGTGGGGGTGGGTGGGGGGGGGGGTTTGCCTGAGTGGAGAGAAGTTGCAGCGGCGAGAAGGAGGAGATGACTGCGGTGGACTTGGAGGAGAGGGCGGAGATGGCCGTCGATGAGTAATTGTGGAAGGTGTAGCACCATGGCGGCGGTTTTGCATTCGACGAGAGGGGCGGCGCGTGCAAATTTTCCTAGGACTAAACTGCCCCTATATTAAAACGCGTCCCCACCTTGTCACGAGTACCGGCCCCACTCGTTTTAGTACTTTCGCGTACTTTCATCGGAGTACTACCCAGTACTTCGTATTTGTCTGCCGTTAGATCGACATCAACGAACGGTTCTAAAAAAAGCCCAACCACTCTAAAACTTGTAATGACTCAGATATATTATGTACTTTTACCTCTCATGTGAAGAGGTGGGGGGGGGGGGGGGTAAGAGGGACCATGCTAAAATTTGCCTTACGCCAAACCTAAATGAACCGAGATTTCCTTCGCTTATAAAAATCATATCAATATAGGACTGCCTGCTAAATGATGATGGTTAGTATGATCCCCTGCTTGCATTGTTTGACAAAGGCGCCGGAGAGGGCTTCACCAACCCAGATTGTACAGACATACTTGTCTCGGCGCCAACCGCCACTGAATTGTTGACAAAGATGGAGGTGATTTGATAATTTTGTTGTGACATCTATCTTTATATTCCTGTACTACGTTCTCAAATGTGTTTACATGTCCTTTTTTCTTCACTGTGTGTCCAGTAATACACTTGGTCGCACCAGGAGGTTTCCCCAGCGAAGAGTTGGGAGATCTCAGAGCTTGGTTACACAAAAGCACCACTGACAAATGGATGAACTTTACCATTCATTCCACTGATATGATGATGCACTTGTTTTTTTTCTTTGATATTTTTCCTATGTGCCAAAAGAAATTCAACATCACGATTGGGATATTATTTTTGTCTTGTGTTTAACTGTACGTTGTGCTTGTCATTGCAATGTATGGTTTCAAGTTTGAATTGCATTGCGAAGTGTATGTTTGTTCTTCTTGCTGTCTACGGTGAACTCGATCCAGTCATAGGTGTACATATAGAAGCAGCTGAGACATATTATACGTGATGTATACCTTTTTTTTCACAATTTACAAGCATTGCAAAAAAACCTAGCCCTGTCTGGTGCGACTCGGCGGCGTCTACCCATCGAGTCTGCGGCACATGGGCTCGCAGCACATGCAAGAATGTTTGGAGATCATATCACACTTAGAGATGTGCCTAGCCGATTGCGGAATATTGCTTGTAATGAACATGTGACAATGGAAATGTAATGGGTGTCTTACCCCTAAAAACAAAATCCGTAAATAAGTCAAAGTAGCTATTATAAATTAAGTAATTGACTGGCCAAAATCCATCTTGTGATCTTGTGGACAACTCCATTGTGGTCATATTTTCGTACCCACATTTACATAAATATGTTTGTATACCTTCTCTAGAGGGATAGTTTCATAGTTTTCAATAACTGAGAAAACGTGATCTATTATCTAGAGTTTAACCAATATAACGAGTGTATTCCACTTTTTAGTTCTTAGTTGGCCATCTGAAAGCTATTATCCCATTTCATGAGAATTCTACCAAATTACTCATTTAGTTGAAATATATCTACATTTTATCATATATAAATTCTGTACCCACTATGACAGCTCGAGATCGCATGTTGGCAGCCATGACATGCCACATCGAATAGGCCACGACTGCCCCCACAATACAATGAAAGCTGTTGTGGAGTAATTTAATTTAACGTAAATGTCCCTCTAACACACGGCGCCCACGAATTCCACGGTATGCACACACAAGCCACACAACAGAGTGGATGTTGTTGCCTCGACTAAAGCCGTACATAGTATACAGTAACAAATGCAATTAATCAAAATGTAGGTGCCATATCAAATTCTCACTCGTTCTCTCCCAAGAGAAGGTAATATAAGTCAGCCGAAGAAGCATCGATCCCATGCTATGCTCAATACTAGAGGATTTCCAACTATACTTTTTCAAAACCATTTTGTTGTTATCTACGTCTCCATGTACATAGCAAAAAAAAAAAAAAACAAAGGCATGCTAGGATTTAGAGGCATTAGGAGTGACACTTCCACGGAAATCTCAGACACTGTATGCTCCACGTGTCTACTATAATCTGAATTTACTATCCAGAACTTCTGTCCCTGTACGTGTGTGTCTATTATTATCCTGCTCGTGTTGCCGGTCTGCTTATGACCCAATTTTCTAATCATGCTTATTCCATTGAAAATTGAGCATTAGTAAAATAGAGTTGCTCACAGTGTAGCTAGTATTAACTGATCTGGTGGTAGTACCGCTTGTTGGTTGCGCTGAGTGCCAGACAATGTTACTCATTTTGAAGCAGCTGACTGCAATTCTTTCTGAGGAATAAAATCCACATTATCTGGCAAAAAGAAAGAAAATATCACGTAATGTCTTTTTACGAAAAAGATAAGATCTATTATAAAGATTCATTAGAAGTACAAAACACTTCAAACATAATAAAAATTACATCCACATCTATGAACCACCGAGCGACCACTGCTGCCGCCAGAGCAAGCCGCCGACGTGCAGCTCCGCTCTCATATCAGAGCAGGTTTGACCTTGTCAATGATAGCCGGGAAGTCTTCATGCACGAGCCCGTAAGGACCAGCGCCCCGGAGCCGCAGTCGTGGCTGTCGAATCCTTGAATCGATCTGAAGAATCTGACACCAAATATCGTTGTTGCGTAGCACGACGAGAAACCCTAACCTCGCCGCCTCGAAGCGCTGGCAGGAATCTACGCCGGAGCTTCGTCTAATCCGTCCCAACGGACGAATTTGAGGAGGATCAGAGCCCGAAAGATTGACTCGAAGAAGAAGCGTCGCCGTCCGTGCAAATACCGCCCCTGCGAGGACTATAACCCTACCTATTTGCTAGTTGGATCCGAGGCACCAAAAATCCCCTGCCCGCCACCGGCCGTCGGAGCAGCGGGCGAAAGCGGGAGGGGGGAAATCCATGGGCTCGTCGGTGGAGATTATGGAGAAGAAGGCTTTTCCTAGTCGCCTTGCGAGAGGGGAAAGAAAAGCTCTCATGTCGAGGGATTCTAATATCACGTACTAACCCATCAAATCATTGAGCTGGTATACCTCCGAATTATGTCATTTAGTATTCGACCTGCTTAGAAACTAAACATAGTACAACTAGTATCATCTGTGTATAAATGGATTTGGACATTGAACTGGTCGTTCCTTCTCTTTTTTTGCATTTCCAGGTGCGGAGGGACGTCGACCTGGTCTACGGCGGCGGCAGCATCGGCCTCATCATAGGCCTCATCGCGCGGACAGTGCTCGACAGCGGCCGCGTTGTCGTCGAGTGTACAACGCTTCCTCTGCACTACTCCGCAGAGTGCTCTGCTCTGCTCATCATGTACAAGTTTTCCTCTGCTTCTTGCAGAGTGCTCTGCTCTGCCCGTCTAACACATGCACCGACTGTTTCTTCGTTCGATCTCTTGGCAGGGTGATTTTCAGGGCTCTCATGCTCTACGTAGCATTGTTTATGTCCAGTCCATCAGACTAAGAGCATCTAAATCCGGACTCGACAAATCCGGCCCTCTATACAACCGCGGACTAGTCCAGACAAGCTTGTGGACGCATCCGGACGAGCCCTTGTATCTCGCTCCTGGCATCTTCATATCTTAAATCCAGACTCTCAAATTTATGCAAATCTATGCATGTCGATCATACACATTAATGTCACACCTAAGTAACAAATGTTGGTATTGAAAATTAATAGTGTTTACATAAATTTTATTTTAAATGCATAACTCAAACTTGAGCTCTTTGGTTTCCACTGTGGATCCACATATGCTTCATAAGATCGTTGAGTAGCTGTGCGTGCAGATGATGATCTGAAAGATTCTAATGCATCCGTAGTGTTGAACATGTGTACATGTACGTAGGCCTAGGTTTTGTATGCCGCACCTGTAGTATCTCTCTCCCTCTGCATTTACTTGTATCTTGGAAGACAAGACACCGGTCGCACCCCTTGTACCTATATATATGTGCCTAGTGCACGATCAATCAATTATCGATGCACCAAATCATTCTCTACATGATATCTATCGCAAGTCGATCTCCCCGCTTCCGCTAACCCTGGCCCTAGCCGCCGCCGCCTCGGGCTGCCGCAATTTGCCGCCGCCGCCGCCCCACGCCGCCGCCGCTACCCACCTCCCCGCCGCGCCGCCCTCCCGCTGCGCCGCCTTCTCCACCCCGCCGCGCGCGCCCTCCCGCCGCACCGCCCGATCCACCCCGCCGCGCTGCCCCCTTCCCACCTCTTCGTTGCCATGTCGTCCAACGCCTTCACCTACTCCAACCGCTTCGCCGTCGACCTTGCGAAAATCCGCAACATCAACGTCCATGCACGCGTTCCCGTCGTCCTCGACGCCTCCAACTCCACGTACTTCGCGTGGAAGACGTACTTCACGCTGCTCTTCCGCGAGAACAACCTCGTGGATCACGCGGATGGCACCGTTGACTCCCGCGCCATGGTGGATGACGCTGAGTGGACCGCGATCGACGCCACCATCATCCAGTGGTTCTTCACCATCATCTCCAAGGACCTGTTCCACACAGTCGTGAGCGCCGGCGACGACGCCCACGCCTTGTGGGTCAAGCTGAACGGCCTCTTCACCAACAACAAGCTTCAGCGCCGCGTTTTTTTTGCAGCAGGAATTTTTTGACTGTCACCAGGATGAACAGTCAATTGATGACTACTGCCACCGCCTGAAGACGTGGGCAGATGAGCTCCGCGACATTGGCGCCAAGGTTGATGACGACCTCCTCCTCAGCACGCTCACCGCTGGCCTCATCGAGGACTTCGGCAACGGCGCCTCCAACCTCACCTTGATGCCGGAGCCCTCCTTCCCCAAGTTTGTGGTGTACTTGCGGTTGGAGGAGTGCTGGATGAAGGGGGTCAAGAAGCGCGTGCAGCATCATGCCCTCGCTGCCGGCACCTCCCGTGGCGCCCCACCAGCGCCGCGCCAGCAGCCGCCACCCCCGCGCCTCCGGGGTACTTCCCCCTGCTGCCCACGCCCCCCGCCCCTCCCGCTGCCCCCTAGCAGCCCGGTGGTGGGCGCCGCGGCAACCGCTGCGGGGGCGGCCGCAAGCAGCAACAGGCGCCGGGGGGGGGGGGCTCGTCAGCAACAGCAGCAGGTCAACCCTCCGTAGACGTACGGCACCAACCCGTGGACCGGCGTTGTCCACGCGTACTCGATGCCGGTCCCTCGGGCTCCCACTCCGGGCATCCTTGGGCCTCGTCCAGCGAGCCATCAGGCCCTCTTCGCCGCGCAGAACGTCGCTCCCTACAGCGGCTATGGTGCCGAGCCTCAGCCCGCGCCCGCCTCCGGGGCCGCGCCCGCCTACGGCGCCGCCGCCGCGCCAGCCTTCAGCGCCGCCCCCGCGTCGGCTTACGGCGCTGCCCCCGCGCCGGCCTACGGAGGGTTTTACCCTCCTCAGGTGCCGCCGCCGTGGGACCCGGACCTTCTCGCTGCCCTGCACTCCGCCCCGTCACCGAGTTCCTACGGTGGCGGTGGTGACTGGTACATGGACTCGGGCGCCACCGCTCACATGACTGCTCATCCCGATAACCTCACGTCTGCAACTCCTGTTCATACTCCCACTCGCATCACCGTTGGTAACAGTTCCTCTCTACCCATTACACATGTCGATCATATGTCGTTTCCTTCTACTTGTACTCCTGTTAACATGTCTAATGTTCTTGTGTCTCCCAACTTAGTCACTAATCTAGTTTCTGTTCGTCGTCTTGCTCGTGAGAATCCTATAACTGTTGAATTTGACGATATCGGCTTTTCTGTGAAGGACGCCCGTACACGGATGGTACTCCACCAATGTGACAGCCCGGACGAGCTTTACCCGGTGCATCCGTCCGGCGCCACCACCACCCGTTGTCCCACCGCCTTCACCGCTAGTGACGATCTTTGGCACGCCCGCCTCGGTCACCCCAACTCCACCGTTATGCGTCAGATTCTTCAGAGTTTTTCTTTCTCATGTAATAAGGTTGACGACCACACTTGTGAGGCTTGCCGTCTTGGCAAGCACGTTCGTCTCCTCTTTAGCGAGTCTACAAACATTTCCACTTTTCCGTTTCAGTTATTGCATAGTGATGTTTGGACGTCCCCGGTTGCGAGCAACACGGGCTATCTATACTATTTGGTGATATTGGATGATTTTACCCATTATGTGTGGACATTTCCTCTTTGTCGCAAGTCCGACGCTCTTGCCACACTCACCGCTTTTTATTCATATGTCACCACACAGTTCGGTCGTCCCATTCTCGCCTTGCAAACTGACAACGGCAAGGAGTTTGACAACATCGCCGTCCGCAATCTTCTTGCGTCGCACGGCACCATTTTTCGCCTCACTTGTCCCTACACGTCACAACAGAATGGTCGCGCCGAGCGCGTCATTCGCACCCTTAATGACTGTGTCCGCACATTGCTCTTCTACTCCTACGTGCCTCCTCGGTTCTGGCTAGACGCGCTCGCGACCGCCAGCCTTCTCATTAACATTCGCCCGTTTCGTTCGCGCTGGAACTACAGTCCTCACCAGCTCCTCTTCGGTGCGGTTCCATCTTATGACGGTCTTCGCATTTTTGGGTGTCTCTGTTATCCTAGCACTGCGTCCACTGCTCCTCACAAGCTCGCTCCCCGGTCGCTTCCATGCATCTTCCTTGGTTATCCTCCCAACACCAAAGGTTACCGGTGCTATGATCCAGTGTCCCACCACGTTTTCACTTCGCAGCATGTGTACTTTGATGAGCTGGTGTTCCCGTTTCAGCAGGTACCGTCACCCTCGGCGTCTCCCGCAGTGCGGTTCGCCCCTGCCTCCTCCTCTGGCTAACCGACCAGCCGCGCACTGGGCTCGGCCTTGCCCGCGCTCCCCGCGCTGGCGGCCCCTGTCGCCACGACCCCCACCGTGGCCCCTGTCGCCGCGGCCCCCTCGACGGCCCCCATCGTCGCGGCCCCCTCGGTGGCCCCCTCGGCAGGCCCCGTCGCCACGGCCTCCTCGGCCGCCCCTGTAGCCGTGGCTCCCTTGGCTGCCCCCACCGCGGCCCCCTCGGCGGTCCCCGCCGGGGCCCCCTCGGCCGCCCCCGTCGTCGTGGCTGCACCTCTCACCAGTGTGGTCACTCGGGCTCGGATTGGGACACTTCGTCCTAGCACGCGCTACACGTCTGACGAGTACGCGTGTGCTGCATCTACCTCGGCACCGTCTCCACTCCCCACCTCCGCTCCCACAGCTTTTCGGGATCTGAACTGGCTTGCTGCGATGCGTGAGGAGTTTGACGCCCTGTAGCGCAACCGTACGTGGTAGCTTGTCCCGCGGCCTCCCCGTGCCAATGTGATCACTGGCAAGTGGGTCTTTGATAATCCCCAAGTGCAAGGAATCATGGTAGAAATTTCCAAAGGTGTAAGTGATAAGTATGGAGTGTCGAACCCACAAGGAGCTAAAGGTAAGATCAATATTCTCTCAAGCCCTATCTGCCACTGATACGACTCTACATACACCGAACGTTTGCTTCCAACTAGCAACGAGAAATAAAACTATGTTGTGGGTATGAAGAGGATAACTTTGTATGATATCGGAGAGCTAAAATATAAAAGTAGGTGCTGTTATCATAAAGTTAGAATATATTACTAAATATTATAAATAGCGAGTGTGGAACAATGGTGGATCGGTGTGCGGAATTGTCCTAGGCAATTATTAACAAGACCGGTAGTCGTCATTGCAATTTCATATGAGGGAGAGGCATAAGCTAACATACTTTCTCTACTTGGATCATATGCACTTATGATTGGAACTCTAGCAAGCATCCGCAACTACTAAAGATCATTAAGGTAAAACCCAACCATAACATTAAAGCATCAAGTCCTCTTTATTCCCATACGCAACAATCCCTCTTACTCGGGGTTGTGTTTCAGTCACTCACCAACCCACTATAAGCGAATCATGAACGTATTGCAACACCCTACAGCGGGAATCCCTCACGCTTGCGCGACACGGAGGGCACCATAGGACACCACCAAAATAAAACATACAACTCGTACCAATCTATATCATCAATCAACCCAAGGACAAAAGATATCTACTCAAAACATCATCGGATGGCAACACATCATTGGATCATAATATGTAGCATAAAGCACCATGTTTAAGTAGGGATTACAGCGGGGTGCGGGAGAGTGGACCGCGTAAAAGAAATGAGGATGGTGATGATGATGGTGATGAAGACGATCACCGTGGCGATGATTCCCCTCCCGATGGCACTCCGGCGCCACCGGAAGAGAGGAGGAGAGGTTCTCCCCCTTATGCTTCCTCCTCCATGGCCTCCCCCCTAGATGGGGAAAGGTTCTCCCTCTGGTCCTTGGCCTTCATGGCGATGATGGCCTCTCCGGGATACTCCTCCATGGCCACCGGTGATGATGGCCCCCTCCGGCAGGCTGCCGGAGAGGGCCTAGATTGATTTCCCGTGGCTACAGAGGCTTGCGGCGGCGGAACTTCTGATCTAGGTTTCTTTCTGGAAGTTTGGGTACATATGAGAGGTGTTGGCATTGATTTCACGTCAAGGGGGGTTTTTGGGCTGTCCACGAGGCAGGGGGCGCGCCCCGACCCTCGTGGGCAGCCCGGGACTCTTCTGGCCTACTTCCGGTACTCCGTGGGCTTTTTCTGGTCCAAAAATGATCTCCGTCAAGTTGCACGCCAATTGGACTCCGTTTGGTTTTCCTTTTCTGCGATACTCTAAAACAAGGAGAAAACAGAAACTGGCACTGGGCTCTAGGTTAATAGGTTAGTCCCAGAAATCATATAAAAGTGTATAATAAAGCCCATTAAACATCCAGGATAGATAATATAACAGCATGAATACTTCATAAATTATAGATACGTTGAAGACGTATCAGTCTTCCGCCACAAGACTCGCCCCGACGGCTCTCTCGAGCGCTACAAGGCGTGTTGGGTGGTGCGCGTCTTTCGCTAGCGTGCCGGCGTGGACTTCACCGACACCTTCGCCCCGGTTGTCAAACCGGGCACGATTCTCGCTATCCTCCAGCTTGCTATTTCTCGTGCCTGGCCAGTTCACCAGCTCGATGTGTCTAATGCTTTTTTGCATGGCCATCTCGATGAGCAGGTGTTTTGTCAGTAGCCTACTGGTTTCGTCGACACCGACTATCCAGACCACGTGTGCTTGCTCTCCCGTTCTCTCTACGGGTTGAAGCAGGCGCCTCGGGCCTGGTACCAGCGGATCGCGGCCTTCCTTCAGCAGCAGGGGTTCCGGTCCACACGGTCCGATGCCTCCCTGTTTGTTTATCACCAGGGTCCCGCCACCACGTACCTCCTCCTGTACGTTGACGACATGCATCATCCTGACTGACTCCTCGCCAGCGCTCCTTCAGCAGATCACCGCTCGCCTCGGCACTGAGTTCGCCCTCAAGGATTTGGGGGCTCTCCACTACTTCCTCGGCATCGAGGTTGTGCGCCGGGCTACTGGCTTCTTCTTGCATCAGCAGAAGTACGCCTACGAGCATCTGGAGCGAGCGGGCATGCTTAACTGCAAGCTTGCTCCTATGCATGTCGACACGAAGGCTAAGGTGTCTGCCGTCAAGGGATCTCCGGTGTCCGACGCTCCCTTCTACTGCTCCATCGTCGGTGCGCTTCAGTACCTCACACTGACGCGTCCGGACATTCAGTACGATGTCCAGCAGGTGTGCCTTCATATGCATGCCCCTCGTGATACTCATTGGGCTCTGGTGAAACGAATCCTTCGGTACATACGTGGCACCACAGCTATGGGTCTCACCCTGACGGCATCACCTAACACCAGCCTTGTCGCCTACTCCGACGCCGACTGGGCTGGGTGTCCCGACACTCGACGCTCCACTTCCGGCTACTGCGTCTACCTTGGGCCCTCTCTGATTTTGTGGTCGTCTAAACGACAACCCACGGTCTCACGATCGAGTACCGAGGCTGAGTACAGGGCCGTGGCCAACGCCATTGCGGAGTGCTCTTGGCTACGACAGCTACTTCAGGAGTTGCTATGCGAGGTTACCAAGGCGACACTTGTTTCCTGCGACAACGTCTCTGCGGTGTATCTCGCCGCCAACCCTGTCCATCACTGACGGACGAAGCATATTGATCTCGACATTCACTTCGTCAGGGAGCACGTCGCACTTGGTCGTGTTCGAGTTCTCCATGTGCCTGCCGATCAGCAGTTCGCCGATGTCATGACGAAGGGACTACCCACCTCGACGTTTGAGGGCTTTCGGTCCAGTCTCTGCGTCACGGCGACGCTTGGACTGCGGGGGGTGTTGAACATGTGTACATATACGTAGGTCTGGGTTTTGTATGCCGCACCTGTAGTGTCTCTCTCCCTCTGTATTTACTTGTATCTTGGGAGACAAGACACCGGTCGCACCCCTTGTACCTATATATATGTGCCTAGTGCACGATCAATCAATTATCGATGCACCAAATCATTCTCTACACGTAGAAAGTCATAAGCTGAGCTTCATTTTGATCTTTAGGGATTTGAACTTGTTCTCTAGGCGCTTCAAATCATTGGTTTGGGCAACATCACACCCTCATCCTCGATAATCATACTGTGCAAAATAACAGAACATGTCATGAACTGCCACAAAGTTTCTGATTCTCACATCATTGCGGTCTCACGAACAATTCCCCAACGAGCTTGAAGCACTCCGAATGCCCTCTCCACATCCTTCCTAACTGTTGCCTGCATTGTTTCAAAGTGGCTTTGTTTCCTGCCCTATGGTTCGGATATGGTCTTCACCAACGCTGAGCGCTGAGGATAGATGCCATCGGCAAGATAGTATCCTATGTTGTAATCACAGTCGTTGACGGTGTAGTTGCACGGCAATGATTCCCCATTGCAAAGCATCCTGAACACCGGAGATCGTTGAAGCACGACGATATCGTTGTGAGAATCCAGCATTCCAAAGAAAGCATGTCAAATCCATAAGTCATGTGATGCCATCGCTTCTAGTATGACGGTGGCCTCTTTGGTGTGACCTTGATACATTCCCGACGTAACCTTGGGACAGTTCTTCCATTATCAATCCATGCAATCAATTGATCTGAGCATTCCAAGAAACCCTCTAGCCTCTTCAATTGCCAACAACTTCTCCGTGTCCTACGCATTTGGTTCTCTCAGATACTCTGCTCCAAACACCTGCACCATGGCGCGGGCAAACTTGACAGTAGTCTTGAGGCATGTGCTCTCCCCCATCCTGACCATCTCACCGATGGCATCTGCGGCAGTACCAAGTGAAGCATCCTCACAGCAGCCGTGCACTTCTGCTTAGCACAGAAATAAAGTTGACCGCAACAATTCCTTGTGAGCTTGAAGTAATCATCGTGTGCCTCCACTCCCTCCACAATGTACAAAAATAGTGGGTTTCCGCATGCGAAAACCCCGACAAAACCATGAATCACTTGGGAAAGTTGGGTTCGGAGTAAAGTAGTCCTTCTGTAGTAGCCGTGCTCCGAACACCCTATCCCGATTGATCACTCTTCTCCCTTTGATTGAGCCCTTGAAGATAAGAATATGCTCCACTTGCCGGTCCATTTCCTCTTGCATGCTCATGAGCATGATCATATCTACTTCTTCGTCCAAAGCCGAGGAATCAAAGAACTCATCTTGAATCATTTGATCAAGCTCCATTGGTCCATACTCCTCATCCGACGAAGCATCGAAATTCATCATTTTCCGTAAAAAAAAAACAAAAAAAAACTAGGTCGGACAATGTACCGAACACATAGAATGCAAGGGGGAGCTCGGAGTTGCCGGACGTACCGCGGTGGCGTCCGGGCGAGCGACAACGTCCCCGACAGCGAGGATGGGAGACAAGAGTGATGTGTCGGTGCTGGCAGCGCAGACGCTTGGAACAACTGCGGAGCATGCGCGGTGGCAGAGCTGTGAGACGGATGTCATGGAGGAGGAAGAAGATAGGAAAGAGCAAATGGATCCGGTAGGGCCGGGGGGGGTGGATTTGGTGCAATTTACGGCGGGGTCGGGCTGTCAGGTCCGACGTGCGGACGCGCCCGGGCGCCTCCGTATCCGCCCCATATTTGGGCTACATATGAGGGGTGCCGATGCTTGCTGTTTTCTTTGATGTTTTTCTATGTGCCAAAAGAAATTCAACATCACGATTGTGATATTATTTTCTCTTGTGTTTACCTGTACGGCGTGCTTATCATTGCAATGTATGATTTCAAGTTTGAATTGCATTGCGAAGTGCATGTTTGTTCTTCTTGTTGTCTACGGTGAATCCGATCCAGTCATGGTTGTACACGTAGAAGCAGCTGAGACATATTATAGGTGACGTATACCTTTTTTTTTACAATTGACAACCATTGCAAAAGACCGTAGCCCTGTCTGATGCGACTCAGCAGCGGCTACCCATTGGGTCTGCGGCACATGGGCTTGTAGCACATGCAAGAATGTTTGGAGATCATATCACACTCAGATATGTGCCTAATCGATTGCCGAATATTGCTTGTAATTAACATATGTGACAATGGAAATGTAATGGGTGTCTTACCCCTAAAAGCAAAATCTGTAAATAAGTCAAAGTAGCTATTATAAATTAAGTAATTGACTGGCGAAAATCCATCTTGTGATCTTGTGCACAACTCCGTAGTGGTCATATCTTCATACCCACATTTACATAGATATGTTTTTATACCTTCTGTAGAGGGACACTACTAGGGAAAAGCCTAGCAGTAGCGATGGTTTTTGGGCTAGCAGTAGCACGGGAAACCGTGCTACTGTTACAGCGCTACAACCAAAGGCTAGCAGTAGCGTTGGTTCACCCGCGCTACTGCTATACCTACTTAGTAGCAGCGCTTCCTGCAGAAAGCGCTACTGGTAGTTACTGGTAGCGCGTCTCTCTGCCCGCGCTACTATTATTATTACGTATTCTATTTCTTTTTTATTTTATGTCATATTCATACACCATTATACAAGTTTTCATACAGTAGCAATTTAGAGATTGTTTTTACATCATAATGAATTATTACACCACTGGGTGAAAAAATCGCGGATTAGTTTCAAGTGGATATTTCACCCAATGATATAATAACTCATCATCATCATCATATCATTAACAACTTATCATCATAATACATCATTGTCATATAACAACTCCTCATGACCACCATTTTCGTCCATGAGACATCATATAACAACTTGGTCACTAGTCATAATCACAACTCCTCCTCCTCATCATCTTAACTCTAACACATTGTAGCACATAATAACAAATTGTACCTATGACTTACTCCTCTCTCGTAGGACATACTACCCTCTCTAAGGTAAAATATCATAAAAAAAGATAGGCCCTGACGCTCCATTATGGAGAATGGAGACTATCCTGTCTCAAATTCTTGCGCTTCACACAATTTTGCTTCCAAGTAGCTCTCTATGATTGTCCATACATTTTTTTCATTCTTTGATTGTCATGTCTTCACCGGTTTTAGAAATCCGGTATGAATAGTGGTGAAGCCTAGGATGACCTGGCCATAAGCTAATAACATCAAGGCGACCTTTCGGAAACATCAGATCAGGCACACAATCCTTCGGGATTTTTTCTTGAAAAACATAATAATAACATCGTAGTTAGCAATGTAGTTTAGCTTTAGAAGAATTTATGCAAAAGATGCACGGATGTCGTAATAGTAAAAAAATCTTATAATGCCATCTCGATGGATGTTATCGTAGTTCAACACGTGCACTAGTGTTACGTATTGACCATAATGTGTAGGAGTTTCATGATTGATATTGTAATTCTCAACATCAATAATAAATGAGATAAGATGATCTTCTCATGATAAGTTAATACTGCGCCATCGGTGTAGTAGGTTCTGTCTACCATCTTCCGTACATTTTTTGAAGAATGAAAATAAGCTGTCAACTATTTTGAAATAAACAATATAAATTACTTAATAAATATGTTAGAGAAACTCACATAGCGGTAGAAGTGGAAGCGTATCAACAAGGACCCAAATGTCCATATTCTCTTCATCGATGTCAGGATCACCAAGATCGAGGTGACAAGCATACCCTCATGAAAATCATACGCCTTGCAAAGTGCTTCCTAATTCGGGCAACCAAAATGGGACACGCTCTCAGAATTGTATAGATTTACAGCAAAATCATAACCATGATGGGTCCTTAGGTGAACTATCTTTGTCTCCATATTTTCATGATCTTCAAAATCCAGCTTCTCCAAGACATAGCATCTTGCATGGCATGGGATAAGCTAGTCGAATTATAAAAGATGGAAATTACACGTTGAAGACGCAGAAGTCATGCTTAATTACGAAAGAACACTTGTCGTTGTTGCATACCGTTTCAACATCGAAGGTCTCGTGGAGCTTAATACTGAAGCGCCAACCGTCTACCAGGTGAGGCCTGTCGCGCAGACCCCATTCGTCGCCGCACCAGTCACACTCCGGGAGCCTATCGTCGTCGTCAGACATTTCCTATGTTCATAATTCAAATATTAAATTAAATTATATCATTATTATTCATCACGGGCTTACTATCGGTCTGTCGAGTCTTTTCTTGAAAACTCTCAGCTCACGTGGTGTATATATTCGACCGTCGGTGATGGTAGCCACTCCTGTCATTCCAAAGTGCATTACACCAAAATGTCTAGCACCTTGGAATGAAGAAGATGCTACCCACATGACAACAGCTGGGATTCTTCGTCCTCTCATATATATGGTGGAGTCCCCACAGACTTAAAGTCAACATGAAATGTCATTTAATTATCTTTCTATAAAATCCGGTCCACTCGATATTTCCTATATATTCTAGTGAAGGAAATATGCCCTAGAGGCAATAATAAAGTTGTTATTTTATATTTCCTTATATCATGATAAATGTTTATTATTCATGCTAGAATTGTATTAACCGGAAACTTGATACATGTGTGGATACATAGACAAAACAGTGTCCCTAATAAGCCTCTACTAGACTAGCTCGTTAATCAAAATGGTTAAGTTTCCTAACCATAGACATGTGTTGTCATTTGATGAATGAGATCACATCATTAGGAGAATTATGTGATGGACAAGACCCATCCGTTAGCTTAGCATATTGATCTTTCAGTTTTATTGCTATTGCTTTCTTCATGTCAAATACATATTCCTCCGACTATGAGATTATGCAACTCCCGAATATCAGAGGAATACCACGTGTGCTATAAAACATCACAACGTAACTGGATGATTATAAAGATGCTCTACAGGTATCTCCGAAGGTGTTTGTTGGGTTGGCATAGATCGAGATTAGGATTTGTCACTCCGAGTATCGGAGAGGTATCTCCGGGCCCTCTCGGTAATGCACATCATAAGAAGCCTTGCACGCAAAGTAACTAATGAGTTAGTTGATGTTGTATTACGGAATGAGTAAAGAGACTTGCCGGTAATGAGATTGAACTAGGTATGAAGATACCGACGATCGAATCTCGGACAAGTAACATACCGATGACAAAGGGAATAACATATGTTGTCATAACGGTTCGACCGATAAAGATCTTCGTAGAATATGTAGGAGCCAATCATCCAGGTTCCGGTATTGGTTATTGACCGGAGAGGTGTCTCGGTCATGTCTACATAGTTCTCGAACCCGTAAGGTCCGCACGCTTAACGTTCAATGACGATTTTGTATTATATGCGTTATGTGATTTGGTGACCGAATGTTGTTCGGAGTCCTGGATGAGATCACGGACATGACGAGGAGTCTCGAAATGGTCGAGAGGTAAAGATTGATATATAGGACGACAGTATTCGGACACCGAAAGTGTTCCGGAGGGTATCGAGTACATATCGGGTCACCGGAAGGGATTCCGGGCACCCCCCGCAATATGGGCCTTATGGGGCCAAGAGAGGGACAGACCAGCCCACAAGGGGCTGGTGCACTCCATATAGGCCGAAATAGGAGGAGAAGGAAAGAGGGGAAGGGAGAAGGAATGGGGAGGATTCGGCCTCCCCCTTCCTTCCCTCCCCCTCTCTCTCTTTCCTTTCCCCTCCAGTTAATAAGGAAGGGGGGGGCGAATTGGAGGAGGCCCCCAAGTAGGATTCCTCCTACTTGGGGCGCCCCTTGGCTGCTATCTCCCTCCCACCTATTATATATGAGGGGGGAGGCGCCTAGAACACACACCAACATTTGTTAGCCGTGTGCGGCGCCTCCCTCCACAGATTACACCCCCGGTCATATGCTCGTAGTGCTTAGGCGAAGCCCTGCGCAGATCACTTCACCATCACCATCACCACACCGTCGTGCTGACGGAACTCATCTACTTTCTCGACACTTTGCTGGATCAAGAGTTCGAGGGACGTCATCGAGCTGAACATGTGTAGAACTCGGAGGTGTCGTACTTTCGGCGCTTGATCCGTCGGAACGAGAAGAAGTTCGACTACATCAACCCTGTTGTCAAACGCTTCCGCTTTCGGTCTACCAGGGTACGTAGACACACTCTCCCCCTCTCGTTGCTATACATCTCCTAGATAGATCTTGCGCGAGCGTAGGAATTTTTTTAAAATTGCATGCTACGTTCCCCAACAGTGGCATCAGAGCCAGGTCTATGCGTAGAGGATATGCACGAGTAGAACACAAAGAGTTGTGGGTGGTGATCATCATGCTGCTTGCCACCAATGTCTTATTTTGATTCGGCGGTATTGTTGGATGAAGCGGCCCGGACCAACCTTACATGACCCCGTTCATGAGACCGGTTCCACCGACAGACATGCAACTAGTTCTACATAAAGGTGGCTGGCAGGTGTCTGTTTCTCCAACTTTAGTTGAATTGAATTTGACTGCGGCCGGTCCTTGTTGAAGGTTAAAACAACAAACTTGATAAATCACCGTTGTGGTTTTTGTTGGGTAACGTAGTAATTTCAAAAAAATTCCTACGCACACGCAAGATCATGGTGATGCATAGCAACGAGAGGGGAGAGTGTTGTCCACGTACCCTCGTAGACCGAAAGCGGAAGCGTTAACACAACGCGGTTGATGTAGTCGTACGTCTTCACGATCCGACCGATCAAGTACCGAACGTACGGCACCTCCGAGTTCAGCACACGTTCAGCTCGATGACGTCCCTCGACCTCCGATCCAGCCGAGTGTTGAGGGAGAGTTTCGTCAGCACGATGGCGCGGTGACGATGATGATGTTCTACCGATGCAGGGCTTCGCCTAAGCACCGCTACGATATTATCGAGGTGTAATATGGTGGAGGGGGGCACCGCACACGGCTAAGAGATCAATAGATCAATTGTTGTGTCTCTGAGGTGCCCCCTGCCCCCGTATATAAAGGAGCAAGGGGGAGGCCGGCCGGCCCTTGTTGGCACGCCAGGAGGAGGAGTCCTCCTCCTAGTAGGAGTAGGACACCCTCTTTCCTACTCCTACTAGGAGGGGGAGAGGAAGGGGGAGAGGGAGAAGGAAAGGGGGGCGCCGCCCCTCTCCTAGTCCAATTCGGACCAGAGGGGGAGAGGGCGTGCGGCCCCTCCTAGCTGCCCCTCTCTCTCTCCACTAAGGCCCATAAGGCCCATTACTTCTCCCGGGGGGTTCCGGTAACCCTCCGGCAACCCGGTTTTCTCCGAAATCACCCGGAACATTTCCGGTGTCCGAATATAGTCATCCAATATATCAATCTTTATGTCTCGACCATTTCGAGACTCCTCGTCATGTCCGTGATCACATCCGGGACTCCCAAAAACCTTCGGTACATCAAAACATATAAACTCATAATATAACTGTCATCGTAATGTTAAGCGTGCGGACCCTACGGGTTCGAGAACTATGTAGACATGACCGAGACACGTCTCCGGTCAATAACCAATAGCGGAACCTGGATGCTCATATTGGCTCCCACATATTCTACGAAGATCTTTATCGGTCAGACCGCATAACAACATACGTTGTTCCCTTTGTCATCGGTATGTTACTTGCCCGAGATTCGATCGTCGGTATCTTAATACCTAGTTCAATCTCGTTACCGGCAAGTCTCTTTACTCGTTCTGTAATACATCATCTCGCAACAAACTCATTAGTTGCAATGCTTGCAAGGGTTAAGTGATGTGCATTACCGAGAGGGCCCAGAGATACCTCTCCGACAATCGGAGTGACAAATCCTAATCTCGAAATACGCCAACCCAACAAGTACCTTCGGAGACACCTGTAGAGCACCTTTATAATCACCCAGTTACGTTGTGACGTTTGGTAGCACACAAAGTGTTCCTCCGGTAAACGGGAGTTGCATAATCTCATAGTCATAGGAACATGTATAAGTCATGAAGGAAGCAATAGCAACATATTAAACGATCGAGTGCTAAGCTAACGGAATGGGTCAAGTCAATCACATCATTCTCCTAATGATGTGATCCCGTTAATCAAATGACAACTCATGTCTATGGCTAGGAAACATAACCATCTTTGATTAACGAGCTAGTCAAGTAGAGGCATACTAGTGACACACTGTTTGTCTATGTATTCACACATGTATCATGTTTCCGGTTAATACAATTCTAGCATGAATAATAAACATTTATCATGATATGAGGAAATAAATAATAACTTTATTATTGCCTCTAGGGCATATTTCCTTCAGTTTTGATGCGTAGGTAAGAACAGTTCTTGCTAGAAGCCCGTAGCAGCCACATAAAACTTGCAACAATAAAGTAGAGGACATCTAACTTGTTTTTGCAGGGCATGTTGTGATGTGATATGGTCAAGACATGATGTGATATACGTTATTGTATGAGATGATCATGTTTTGTAAAAGTTACTGGCAACCGGTAGGAGACTTATGGTTGTCTCTTTATTGTATGAAATGCAAACACCATGTAATTGCTTTAGTTTATCAGTATGAGTTAGCGATAGTTGTGGAATCAATAGTTGGTAAGACGACCACGAGGCTACGATGGAGATCAAGGTGTCAAGCCAGTGACGATGGAGATCGTGACGGTGCTTTGGAGATGGAGATCAAAGGCACAAGATGATGATGGCCATATCATGTCACATATTTTGATTGCATGCGATGTTTATCTTTTATGCATCTTATTTTGCTTAGTACGGCGGTAGCATTATAAGATGATCCCTTAACTAAATTTCAAGGTATAAGTGTTCTCACTGAGTATGCACCGTTGCAACAGTTCGTCGTGCTGAGACACCACGTGATGATCGGTGTGATAGGCTCTACGTTCACATACAATGGGTGCAAGACAGTTTTGCACACGCGGAATACTTGGGTTAAACATGATGAGCCTGTCATCTACAAACATGGCCTCGGAACACCGGATATCGAAAGGTCTAACGTGAATCATATAGTAGGTATGATCAACATAGAGATGTTCACCATTGATGACTACTCCATCTCACGTGATGATCGGACATGGCTTAGTTGATTTGGATCACGTATCATTTAGATGACTTGAGGGATGTCTATCTAAGTGGGAGTTCTTAAGTAATTTGATGAATTGAACTTAATTTATCATGAACTTAGTCCTGATAGTATTTGTATATCTATGTTGTAGATCAATAGCTCGCGATTTAGCTTCCTTATTTTTTTTGATATGTTCCTAGAGAAAACTCAGTGGAAAGATGATAGTAGCAATGATGCGGACTGGGTCCATGATCTGAGGATTATCCTCATTGCTGCACAGAAGAATTATGTTCTTGATGCACCGCTAGGTGACAAACCTGTTGCAGGAGCAGATACAGACATTATGAACGTTTTGCAAGCTCGATATGATGACTACTTGATAGTTTAGTGCGCCATGCTTTACGGCTTAGAACCGGGACTTCAAAAACGTTTTGAACGCCACGAAGCATATGAGATGTTGCAAGAGCTGAGATTGGTATTTCAGACTCGTGCCCGTGTGGAAAGGTATGAGACCTCTGACAAGTACTTTGCCTACAAGATGGAGGAGAATAGCTCAACCAGTGAGCATGTGCTCAGAATATCTGGGTACTACAATCACTTGAATCAAGTGGGAGTTAATCTTCTAGATAAGATAGTGATTGAGAGGGTTCTCTAGTCACTATCACCAAGCTACTATAACTTTGTGATGAACTGTAATGTGCAAGGGATAACGGAAAATATTCCCGAGTTCTTCGCGATGCTGAAATCAGCGAAGGTAGAAATCAAGAAAGAGCATGAAAGTGTTGATGATAAACAAGACACTAGTTTCAAGAAAAAGGGCAAAGGAAAATAAAGGGAACTTCAAGAAGAATGACAAGCAAGTTGCCACTCCCGTGAACAAGCCCAAAGCTAGACCTAAGCCTGAAATTGAGTGCTTCACTGCAAAGGGAAGGGTCACTAGAAGCGAAACTACCCCAAATACTTGGCGGATAAGAAGGATGGCAAAGTGAACAAAGGTATATTTGATATACATGTTATTGATGTGTACTTTACTAGTGTTCATAGTAACCTCAGGGTATTTGATACCGGTTCAGTTGCTAAGATTAGTAACTCAAAACAGGACTTGCAAAATGAACAGAGACTAGTTGAGGGTGAGGTGACGATGTGTGTTGAAAGTGATTCCAAGGTTGATACGATCACCATCGCACACTCCCTCTACCTTTGATTAGTGTTGAACCTAAAACAAATGTTATTTGGTGTTTGCGTTAAGCATGAATATGATTAGATCATGTTTATTGCAATATGGTTATTCATTTAAGTCAGAGAATAATGGTTGTTCTCTTTACATGAATAAAACCTTATGTGGTCATACACCCAAGGTGAACGATTTATTGAATCTCGATCATAGTGATACACATATTCATAATATTAATGCCAAAAGATGCAAAGTTGATAATGATAGTGCAACATATTTGTGGCACTGCCGTTTAGGTCATATTGGTGTAAAGCGCATAAAGAAACTCCATGTAGATGGACTTTCGGAATCACTTCATTATGAATCATTTGATACTTGCGAACCATGCCTCATGGGCAAGATGACTAAAACTCTGTTTTCCAGAACAATGGACAAGCTAATGACTTACTGGAAATAATACATACCGATGTATGCGGTCCGATGAGTGTTGAGGCTCGCGGCGGGTATCGTCATTTTCTGACCTTCACAAATTATTTGAGCAGATATGGGTATATCTACTTAATGAAACACAAGTCTGAAACATTTGAAAAGTTTAAAGAATTCCAGAGTGAAGTGGAGAATCATCGTAACAAGAAAATAAAGTTTCTATGATCTGATCGCGGAGACGAATATTTGAATTACGAGTTTGGCCTTCATTTAAAACAATGTGGAATAGTTTCACAACTCATGCCACCTGGAACACCACAGCATAATGGTGTGTCCGAACATCGTAACCATACTTTATTAGATATGGTGCACTTTATGATGTCTCTTACCGATTTACCACTATCGTTTTGGGGTTATGCATTAGAGACAGTTGCATTCACGTTAAATAGGGCACCGTCTAAATCCGTTGAGACGACACCGTATGAACTATGGTTTGTCAAGAAACCTAAGCTATCGTTTCTTAAAGTTTGGGGTTGCGATGCTTATGTGAAAAAGCTTCAGCCTGATAAGCTCGAACCCAAATCGGAGAAGTGCCTCTTCATAGGATACCCAAAAGAAACTGTTGGGTACACCTTCTACCACAGATCCGAAGGCAAGATCTTTGTTGCTAATAATGGATCCTTTATAGAGAAGGAGTTTCTTTCGAAAGAAGTGAGTGGGAGGAAAGTAGAACTTGATGAGATAATTGTATCTTCTCTCGAATTGGAAAGTAGCTCATCACAGAAAACCGTTCCCGTGATGCCTACACCAACTAGAGAGGAAGCTAATGATAATGATCATGAAACTTCAGATCAAGTTAGTACCGAACCTCGTAGGTCGAACAGAGCACGTTCCGCACCAGAGTGGTACGGTAATCCTGTCTTGGAAGTCATGTTATTAGACCATGGCGAACATGTGAACTATGAAGCTATGATGAGCCCAGATTCCGACAGATGGCTTGAGGCCATGAAATCTGAGATAGGAACCATGTATGAGAACAAAGTGTGGACTTTGGTGGACTTGCCCGATGATCGACAAGCCATTGAGAATAAATGGATCTTCAAGAGGAAGACGGACACTGGTGGTAGTGTTACTATCTACAAAGCTCGACTTGTCGTGAAAGATTTTCGACAAGTTCAAAGTGTGGACTACGATGACATTTTCTCACTCATAGCAATGCGCATTAGTCTGTCCAAATGATGTTAGTAATTGCCGCATTTTATGAAATCTGGCAAATAGATGTCAAAACTGCATTCCTTAATGAATTTCTTAAAGAAGAGTTGTATATGATGCAACCAAAAGGTTTTGTCGATCCTAAAGGTGCTAACCAATGTTCAAGAAATCGTTAACTGGTAGCTACTCGGTCGGTTTAGGAGCAACGATTAATCGGTGAATCGGCCTATTAGCTGGATTAATCAGTCGACCATTAATCGGTAGATTGGATAGGAACCTGCCAATATATATTTAGTTTATATATATATATATTATAACATACTCTCATGCTCCCGGCTATGTAATATAACAAAACATATTATCGTACACATATAAAAAGCATAGAGAGGAGGTAAAATTATTAATCCTAACTATTAGGGAGCGGGATGGGGCTGGAAGGGGTTACAAGCCAAAAATTTGGGCTTTGTTTGCCCACCCGTTAATGGGCCACCAGGGATTAATCGGCCTGACAACAGATTAATCAGTCTAATTGGCCAATTAATCGGCCTAACAAGTTAACGCGGTGAATAGGCGCTATTCGATTCGGCCATGCTATGAGTAGCAATTTACTGACCAATTAACTGATTAATCGGGTGAATTCTTGAACAATGGTGCTAACAAAGTCTGCAAACTCCAACGATCCATCTATAGACTGGTGCAAGCATCTCGGAGTTGGAATATATGCTTTGATAAGGTGATCAAAGCATATGGTTTTATACAGACTTATGGTGAAGCCTGTATTTACAAGAAAGTGAGTGGGAGCTCTGTAGCATTTCTGATATTATATGTGGATGGCATATTATTGATTGGAAATGATATAGAATTTATGAATAGCATAAAAAGGATAATTGAATAAGAATTTTTCAGTGAAAGACCTCAGTGAAGCTACTTAAATATTGGGCATCAAGATCTATAGGGATGGATCGAGACGCTTAATAGGACTTTCACAAAGCACATACCTTGACAAGATTTTGAAGAAGTTCAAAATGGATCAATCAAAGAAAGGGTTCTTGCCTGTGTTGCAAGGTGTGAAGTTGAGTAAGACTCAAGACCCGACCAAGGCAGAAGATATAGAGAGAATGAAAGTCATTCCCTATGCCTCAGCCATAGGTTCTATAAAGTATGCCATGTTGTGTACCAGACCTATTGTGTACCTTGCCATGAGTTTAGCAAGGTCTACAATAGTGATACATATTGAAAGTGGGAGCAATTAGTTAGAGTAGCTCCATGCAGAGCATTGCGGACATAGAAATTTGCAAAATACATACGGATCTGAATGTGGCAGACCCATTGAGTAAACCTCTCTCAGAAGAAAAACATGATCACACCTTAGTACTCTCTGGGTGTTAATAACATGGCGTTGTGAACTAGATTATTGACTCTAGTAAACCCTTCGGGTGTTGGTCACATAGCGATGTGAACTATTGCTGTTAAATCACATGGCATTGTGAACTAGATTATTGACTCTAGTCCAAGTGGGAGACTGAAGGAAATATGCCCTAGAGGCAATAATAAAGTTGTTATTTTATATTTCCTTATATCATGGTAAATGTTTATTATTCATGTTAGAGTTGTATAAACCGGAAACTTGATACATGTGTGGATACATAGACAAAACACCGTGTCCCTAGTAAGCCTCTACTAGACTAGCTCGTTAATCAAAGATGGTTAAGTTTCCTAACCATAGACATGTGTTGTCATTTGATGAACGAGATCACATTATTAGGAGAATGATGTGATGGACAAGACTCATCCATTAGCTTAGCATATTGAACGTTCAGTTTTATTGCTATTGCTTTCTTCATGTCAAATATATATTACTTCGACTATGAGATTATGCAACTCCCGAATACCGGAGGAATACCTCGTGTGCTATCGAATGTCACAACGTAACTGGGTGATTATAAATATGCTCTACAGGTATCTCCGAAGGTGTTTGTTGGGTTGGCATAGATCGATATTAGGACTTGTCACTCCGAGTAACGGAGAGGTATCTTTGGGCCCTCTCGGTAATGCACATCATAAGAAGCCTTGCAAGAAAAGTAACTAATGAGTTAGTTGCAGGATGTTGTATTACGGAACGAGTAAAAAGACTTGCCGGTAACGAGATTGAACTAGGTATGAAGATACTGACGATTGAATCTCAGTCAAGTAACATACCGATGACAAAGGGAATAACGTATGTTGTCATAACGGTTCGACCGATAAAGATCTTCGTAGAATATGTAGGAGCCAATCATCCAGGTTCCGGTATTGGTTATTGACCGGAGAGGTGTCTCGGTCATGTCTATATAGTTCTCGAACCCGTAGGGTCTGCACGCTTAACGTTCGATGACAATTTTGTATTATATGAGTTATGTGATTTGGTGACCGAATGTTGTTTGGAGTGCCGGATGAGATCACGGACATGACGAGGAGTCTCGAAATGGCCGAGAGGTAAAGATTGATATATAGGACAATAGTATTCGGACACCAGAAGTGTTCCAGAGGGTATCGGGTACATATCGGGTCACCGGAAGGGGTACCGGGCACCCCCGGCAAAGATATGGGCCTTATGGGCCAAGAGAGGGACAGACCAGCCCACAAGGGGCTGGTTAGCCCCATATCAGACGAAATAGGAGGAGAAGGAAAGGGGAGAAGGGAGAAGGAAAGGGGAGGATTCGGCCTCCCCTTCCTTCCCTCCCCCTCTCTCTTTCCTTTCCCCTCCGGTTAATACGGAAGGGGGGGCGAATTAGAGGAGGCCCCCAAGTAGGATTCCTCCTACTTGGGGCGCCCCCCTTGGCTGCTCCCTCTCCCTCCCACCTATATATATGAGTGAGGGGGAGGCGCCTAGAACACACACCAACAACTATTAGCCATGTGCGGCGCCTCCCTCCACAGATTACACCCCCAGTCATATTCTCGTAGTGCTTAGGCGAAGCCCTGCGTGGATCACTTCACCATCACCGTCACCACGCTGTCGTACTGACGGAACTCATCTACTTCCTTGACACTTTGTTGGATCAAGAGTTCGAGGGACGTCATCGAGCTGAACGTGTGTAGAACTCGGAGGTGTCGTACGTTCGGTCGGAACGAGAAGAAGTTCAACTACATCAATCGTGTTGTCAAATGCTTCCGCTTTCGGTCTACGAGAGGGTACGTAGACACACTCTCCCCCTCTCGTTGCTATACATCTCCTAGATAGATCTTGCGCGAGCGTAGGAAATTTTTTAAAATTGCACGCTACGTTCCCCAACATCTAGCACAAGTCATGCCAAAATTCATGGAAAAATCCGGCATGACCTTTTCTAAAAAGGACATATATCGAGTGCCTGAAATTTGCCGGAATGGAAATTAATCAACACTCCGGCAAAACATAGGCCACTATGACGTGTTCCCTGCAAACATAGGCCACTTGGGCAAGCACTAGTACTACACAATACTACATATCACATGTCTAAATCTCCATCATATTTGGAAGACCTACATTGAAAATTTTCTATTCTATGAAAACATCTACATCATCATCAACATCGGGATTTGGCTGGTCTCACCTCGAGGTCGGAGGGGGTCGGTGATGGGGACGACGGCGGGGATGATGCAACACTCCTTGATTTCTACAAAAACAAAATATAAACAAAAACATTATTATCCTCATTTTAGTACTTAGTGAAACCCTATAAGATATGAACTAAACATTATTATGCTGATTCAAAAGACCTACATTTACTAAAAAATTGTAAAACCTAGTTCTAACCCTAACAACTATCCATCCATCCATGTATCTGTCCAAAGCATTACTAGAAAAACTAGTTTAATCCATCTGTCTATCCATCTATCTATCCAAGCATTACAAAAAAATCATCCACCCATATATATGAACACCTAAGGTTAATTACATATAACTAGTTTAGTGCTCTAATGATGAAATGGGCTCATATATATGAACACCCAGGGTTCATATATATGAACAAAAATAGTAAAATACTACCTACCTATTCTACAATCAAATTCTAACTAATTTTTATTACTAAAACTTTGTATACCTATTTTTTTACTCAAAATTTCTATACAGAGGGAGGTGGGAGGAAGGAGGAGTGAGGAGGAGGAGGAGGAGGGAGGAGTGAGGGCCAGTGGGAAGAGGGGGGAGAGAGGAGAGAGGAGGAGGGAAGTGGGAGAAGGGAGGAGGGCGACCAGAGGTGGAGGAAGGAGTGAGGAGGGCGCGGCCGGAGGAGGAGATAGGAGGGCGGTGGAAGGAGGAGGGGGCATACCGAGGAGGAGGACGGCGGCGGCAATGCGTAGGCGACGAGAGAGTGGAGAGGGAGAGTGAGAAGAGCGGATGAGAGGGAGAGTGAAAGGGTCCGTCGCGCGGGGAAGACGATAAGCTAGGGTTAGTAGCAGCACGGGTTGGGGACAAGCCCTAATATTACGGAGCATAGCAATAGCGTTGGATATCGGTCCGCGCTGCTGCTAAGTGGGGCTCGCCATGTGCGCCTAGTTCAAACTTAGCAGTAACGTGTTTTGCTAACATGCGCTATTGCTATGAGGATAGCCGTAGCGCCTTTTCCTGCCACGTGCTACTACTAAGTAGCAGTACCACGTCATTTTATCCAGCGCTACTGCTAAGGTTCTGTGTATAATGTTTTCTCTAGTAGTGGGATAGTTTCATAGTTTTCAATAACTGAGAAGACATGACCTATTATCTAGTGTTAACAGGCATGTAGCCTAGTGGTTGCAACGACCTTAGTAGCACCCCAGGTCCTGGGTTCGACTCCCGGTGGGAGCGGATTTAAACAGGCCTGGGCAAAAATTTCTGGAATAAAAGGACTGTGGGGCTGTTGCTCTACAGTAAATAGTCAAAAAAAATATAGCGAGTGTATTTCACTTTTTATTTCTTAGTTGGCCATCTGAAAGCTATTGTCATTTTATGAGAATTCTACCAAATTACTCATTTAGTAAAAATATATCTACATTTTATCGTATATAAGTTTTGGACCCACTATGATAGCTCGAGATCACATGTTGGCAGCCATGACATGCCACATCGAATTGGCCACGACTGACCCCACAATACAATGAAAGCTATTGTGGAGTAGTTTAAAGCAAATGGAGAACTCTTGTGAAGCAACCTCCATGATGACATTCGTATGCTTTGTTGGCCAACCGTTGTATACCACAAATGTTCAGGAGGTGTTTGATGCTTTTTTGGGTAAGATGGGCTAGCTCATGACCATGTTGTGAGACTCACATATATTGATCATAATGACCAAACAAATCTCTCCTAATTTTCTCTTGATTTTAGAAGTAATAAAACATTTTCCTTAATTAAATAACATTTCTGGCATTTACTTAAAGTATTTTAAAGATGGCATAAATACTTTTAATTTATTTATTATATTTTGATGGAAATAGAGGTCTTATATACATATATGTATATATATTATACCTCGGTAATAATTTTAATGAACTACTGTTTTGTAAAAATAAATACTTTTGGTTCAAGCCTCTAATTTAGGGTTTTGGATAATAGAATGAGTTTAGACTCTTCTGCGCCAAAATAATTCGTAATAAAAATATCTTTATGTCATTGACACATGGCATGACCATTGGGTGTAAATTGGGGTAGAGGATTGGAAGGGATTGACTGTTGTACTGTGAGTATCATGCCATTCAGCTCAACGAACATCCTATAAAATGTGCCTATGTGTGTGGTTCCAACATTAGAGGCCAGACTCTCTGCTAAGACTAGGCTCAGCCATGTCTCCTGGAGCTCCTTGTTGTTTCTGGGAGATATAGCTTGGGCCAACGATTATCTGACCCACGACAACAGGCTCGGGATGTCGCTGACATGTGGTGAACTGACGATGAACCTAAGACATGGTGTAGCTATATGCTAATTTCTTTCCAATTTGTGTTTCTTTCTCATGTATTCTCTCATGAGTTCAAGAATAATCATGGATCACATACATTAGACAAAATGACAAAGCTAGGCGTGCGTATTCCGGTGGCATAGGAAACAATCCTAAGTTTAGACACCAACAACCATGCATTGACACCATTCGCATGAACATGACCAAATAACAACATAGTGGTCCTCATAGTCCAATGCCTCCACATCCCCTAAAACCGACTCGTCTTGGTTGTCCTCCAAAGAAGGCTAAGGTAGATCAAGAACGTAGCCTTGAATCCATAAGCCATGTCGCTTGACTCGTCCCGCTCAATATCATCCCCTCGTCCATTGATCAATCAACACCATGTGGCCGCAGTTAGACCGTGCAGGCCTACATTTCTCTGCCACTATGGGTGGTCATTTAATAACCATGGCAGAATGTCACTTAGCAAGCCAGGTGCCACACTACAACTACCTAAGATGTGTGCCTAAGGTGGAGGGCGCAAAACTTGAATGTGGTTAAATGTAGAAATTCCTGGTAATTGGGTTACTCGGATAAATTGTCATAAATAATGTTGTTGTTGTTGTTGTTGTTGTCACAAATGCAAACCAGGGGATGAAAAATGGAATTCACTGTAAAAAAATTGATTACTCCATTATCCTGACATTTACCAAACTAACTAATATCATGCACTTGGTCGAGAAAGTAATGTTTCTATAATATATCATTTTTATATCACTTTGTAATAATAAAGAAAATTCAAGAAGTTTATATGCATTTTGCCTAAGGAAGGCATTTGCATGAGCCATCATAAAACACCTAAACTTTGTACGAGTCAGTAAAATAAAAATTTATCATGACAGCTAAAGTTGTACATGGTGCAACAACAAATGTAGAATCAAAAGGTATGTACCAAAGTATAGTGTGACACACAACTCTCACAATAGAACTTAATATAAGCCACTTGAAGGACATGTCTCTCATGTTATGGCCACTATGCGAGAGGACTCACATGTCCACATGCACATACCAAGGGAGCTAGGCAGCACTAGGATTTAGAGGCATCGAGAATGATACCTTCACTGAGATCCATCACAGTTGAGATGCTCCAGTAAGCTTTGCATCCATATGCGCCCATACAACTTGGATGAAATGAAGCATAAGCTGACAATACACAAGAAAACGCAGACTATACTCCACATGCCTCACCCTCATCTTCCTTCCCATGTCCCCACCACCAAAACCTTCCTCCCTGCCCTGACTAGCCACAACAGGTGCCCAGATGGTTACTACAGTCTGTTGTTAGCGTGACAGACAGATTCCTAAATATGGACTGTTTATTTTGTGGGTAAAACTTGTATTACTCACATCACACAAGATTACAATCAGTGTTGTTTAACACAATAGCTTCAGGCGGACCAAACATCAACCAGGTCCTGGTTCTATCCTCTACACGAGCAAAGTTCGCCAAAGAGTCGGTAACTCTCTTCTGAAAACGACTAATGTGAGTAATACTATCCTACGAAGACCATGAGGTACTTGATCTTCTTCACCAAGGACGAGAAGAGTGATCTATCAATGTCACGAGCTTGAATCATCTTGATTGCTACCGAAGAATCCATCTTAGTACATGAGAAGGCTAAGGAAAGTCCTTCCATGCACGCACCAAGTTCTGCTTCCAAGGCGTGTCTAAATATGGACTGTTGCAAGCTAATCATTTCGCGTCAGCCAACACTGGATTTCTTACAAAGATGGATGTGATTAGATAACTCTGCGACAAAACCCATCTTAAAATTCTCGTGGCATTTCCAAATTAGATTACATGTGCTCTTGTTTGTTTGTTTGTTTGTTTGTTTGTGTGTGTGTATGTGTGTCTAGCAAATACACCCAGCCACACTAGGAGGAACCCCCGGTGACGAGTTGCCAGATCTCAGATACATGGGTACGCAAGAGCAACACTGGCGAATGGATTAAGAGAAGCATGCATCTGTCTCCCAAAACCAATGTGTTTTACTCATGAAGTTATGATCAATGAATTCTCGTGTATTCTTTCGTGTTCATAAGTGCAAACAAAGTTCAACTTCACAATTGAGAGATGATTTTTCAATGCGCTCAATTATCGATGTGCTTGTCATGTCCACCTGCATTTTTTTGAATTTTTTTCTTCTACATTTTTCAAATACGAATTCCATAGACAAAATTGTGGGATTTCTTTTGTAGTGTAAGGTGTAATTTGACAGGGCTGCACGCATAAAAGTAGTAGTAGCAGGGGCGTGTCACATGTGACTAATGAGTCACTGCTGATGTGATATGTACTCATTTGAAACTTCTCTTGGAGGATAAACACCTGGTCGCCCCCGGGCGATACGGGGGAACCCTAGCACCGCCGCCGCCAGGTCCCCCTCGCCCCCTCCCTCGCTTCGCCGCCGCTGGAGGGACCGCCGGCGAAGTCCGCGCGCGCCCCAGGGAAGGTGGCGGCGAGGCGTTTCCCCTCTCCGCGGCGTTGCGCGCGCATGCGCTGCTTGCGTCGCCTCGGGCGCGGGCGAGATGCAGGGCCACGGGAGTGGTTTCAGCGCGGGGAGAGGCCGGATCCTGGCCGGGCTTGGCCGGATCTAGCTTCTCCGCCCCCGTTGGCCGCCCTCGATGGGGATCGGTGGCTTCGTTCCGGCGGCCAGTGAGGGCTGGATCCCGGGGCGACGGCCTCAGACGGTGGAGGATGTGTCGGCGGCTGTGGACTCGCGACGGGCGACGCGGCGGCCGGTGGTGGACGATCCGTGCACAAGACGCTTGATGGAGGCCATTGGAACAGATCTGGGTGAAGACCTGCTCGCGGCTGCTGCCGAGGCCGGCGATGGCGGCACTATTTGGTGTCGTTCCCTTGTTGAAGGCATCGCTGTTGAGAAGTTCCAGGCCACTATCTGCTACCTCCGGGGGAAACCCTAGATCAGTGGATCGGATGACGGCGGCATTATTGTGTTGTTTCCTTCTTGTGGCATCATTCTTGGAGGTGTACACGGGCTCGAGGGACCAGTGGACAAAATAATTGCTGGAGCGGTGATTCATCCTGCACATTAATGATGGCGTTTCTCGGCGGCGCGGCGCAGTGGAGACTCGGCGCCCGATGTGTGGCGAGGGACTCGCGCAGGAGGGTGACGTTATCAGGCGTCGTGGTGGCATCGATGGTAGAGAGGCCGGGCAAGGTGGTGCAGCAGTACAGCACTGAAGATGGATTGATGGCAGGTGGCTACGGCGGCCTCATACCCGGCAGGCGTCCTGGTTGAGGAGTGCGCCGGACTGGTAGGTGCCCCATACCCGGCAGGCGTCCTGGTTGGGACCTCAGGTCTTAGATGTTTAGGTTTGGTTGCGATGTCTGTTTGGTATTAGGCCCAGACTATCAGCGCCCCTTCATCAATTGGATAGGAGTAGCGACAGTTGTTGCTTAGACGGTGGCTTTAGTCTTACTGTTGTATGACTTTGTAAGGTCTTGTGAGTATAATTAATAAAGTGGCCGTATGCATCGTCCAGATGCAGAGGCCGGGGGTCCTCCTCCTTTTCTAAAAAATTTTGAAGCTTCTCTTTTTTGGTTAGGGAAACAATGACACTGTAAGCGATGTGATTTTGGTATTCATCCTTGCTTCGACTCATCTAGTATTTCTGGGAAGTAGGTAGATTTTCTTTTGGAACCGGAAGTCACCAAAGTGGGCTGCACTCCTTCATTGCGGCAGATCAGCAAAGAGACTGCCAATTAGCCATAGTTCATCAACAAAGGTCAGCAGCTATGGCAATTGCAAAATTGATCTCCATGTTCTCTATTGATAGGTCGTTTCTATGGGCTCCCGACCGCACGGCATCGCCCTAGCGCACGGTGCCCATGAATTCCACGACTGCATGCACACGAACCACACAACAAGGCATGGTGTTTCCACAGCTAAATTCATACGTAGTACAATAATAAATGCAAATAATCAAAAAATAGGTGGCATATTAAATTGGCACTCGTTCTCTCTAAATAAAAGGTAATATAAGCAGGCCGAAGAAGCATCGATCTCACGCTATGCTCAATACGAGAGGACTTCCAACTACTTTGTACAACACCATTTTGTTGTTATATGCATCTCAATGCACATACCAATAAAATGGCATGCTAGGATTTAGAGGCATAAGGAATGGCACTTCCATAGCTAGAGCGAATCTACCAAACCTGCGCCTAGGTCACATGCCTGGGCTCGGCACTGCCATTTACATAAACTCCGGTGAGCTCTTCAGCCGGCATGCCTTTAGGGGCGATGGTTTCAAGCATTCGGCTAGGGATGCAGGGCGGCGCCCGACCCGCTCCGCTTCCAGTTCAAAACGAGAAAAATCGGTTTTTTAGCTGGATCAGACTGCGTATAGAGTAATTTGTACTAGCTGGGCACTTTTACGGGACTTCGCGGAACACCGCTCTGCACCCCTAATTAGGAACTGAGCAATGGTGCCTTTGCCGACGCGAAATGCATGCAACCCCCATTTACAAACCGACTGCGAAAGGATAGCTCCTATGTTCTTGGCCACTGTCTGGCCTTTTTTGTCTGTGTCCCTCTTTGTTTCTTTCTTTTGTTGCTTGATCATGGTTGATATCCAGCTTGTAAGTGTGTTCTTTTGCCTGTTAATACATGCAAAGCCAGCATCAGGAATGATACTTCCACCGTGGTCACGTGTGACCCTCCCTCACTCTATATGGAGCTGGAGGAGGAGGACTAGCCCCGGCGGCTAGGGTTCGCCTCTTCGGTCGCTCGCGGGAGCGACGCGAGGGGGTACGTTGTCTACTCAGCTAACTGATGTCTAGCCACGTCCTTGTCTGAACGTTAAGTTCATCAGGTCATGGGGTTCGGCCATCTAGGTCTATCTATCTCGATCAAGGTCTATCTATGAGAGGACTTGGGGATGGATCAAGGTCTGAGCGTGATGCTAGATGTAGCCATGAGAGGACTTGGGGAGGGATCGAGGTCTGAACGTGATGAAGACATGTCTATCTATATGGGATGGGTCAAGGTCTGAACGCCTTGGCAATCTTGTTCAGCAGACAATGACTCCTCATTCTGTGTCAATGGCTCTGCTTAGGATTTGCGTCGACGATGTCGCCATTGGACCAATGGACGAAGTGGTACATACTTATATAAACAAGCTGTCACGAGAAGTTCTCTGCTCTTTAGCTCAAAAAAAGGGAAGGAGGTGGTTGCACTGTTCGCAATGAAGCAAAATCACGCCTCCAACAGGTGAACTAATTAATTTACATTCTCTTTGTGTTCACTCCTCCTGAATCTCCCAGAACGGCCTGCTAGGACAAGTGCACGGTGGTGCACATAAGCATCACGCGTGGCGAACATGGAGTAACGTCAGATTGTTGAGCTGTAGAGGAACATTACTAAATGTATGTCCGGTTACTCCGTCCACCGCGTGGACCAACGCATGTTTGCGCTGCTGCTGCGTATACTTAAGTAAACAAATCCACTTATTGTGAATTGAACTATGATACGGAGCAAGATGAATTAGACACATAAAGCTACTATTTTTATTCACTTGCAGCCTTTTTGGCTGTAGTTTAGTCATCTCATAGAATGATGGAAATAGAGGGTTCTTGCTCAAAAAGGGAGAATATGAACAGAGGGTAGATGAAGAAGCAGCATATATATATAGAACCGTCAATTATCAATACTATTTCTTTCAGTATAGGATTGCTTTTGAGGTAATTAAAGAAGATTAAAGATGTCTATCGTGCAACTTTCATGCGGCTAGTAATGGCATTGGTCATCACATAATAACTGACCTTTGTAATGAACCGAGTGAAATGTAAATTATTGCCACAACTGAAGTCCTAGTACACACGGTACAACAATAAAAGCATGGACCAAAAGGTGGGTAGTAAATTAAACTTTCACACACCAATCTTACACGAGATGGTTATATAAGCCAGCCGAAGAATATAGATGACATGTTACGCTTGCTCATTATGCGAGGGGACTCCCACTTGTTTTTGACACTCTGGTTATCCATGTCCGTGATAATACAAAGTGAGCTAGGGCATACTAGGGGATTGGAAGCATCAGGAATTGCACCTTCACACAGTGTAACACTCATGGAGAGGTATCAGGTTCTAGATGGTCGAGGAACCTTCAGATCCACATCCAGGTCCATATAGACCCTCTTCGAACTAATCTTGTTATTAGTGCTAGGTTTAGATTCTTTCATGTAGTTGAGTCAAGCACCGGAAGCTGTTGCAATATGCACGTGTAGAGAAGCGGCCATGTGTGTACATGCAAGCTTATAGTTTGGTTCAGCTAGGAATAAGTGCACGTAACTAGCTAGACGTGAGGATAAAATTGATAAGAACGTGCATATGTCCAGAGTGAGACTAGCTCTAGGTGTGAGCGAGTTTGTTAAGAGAAGGTGGACGAACGTTGAGTTAGTGGACTCCTCTTGTGGCACTGCATGCATCTGGCCGGCCGGATGGGTCGAGTGGCCGAGTCGTGTGGCATGTCATAGGAATGGGTCAGGGCTGTTAGTGCGTGTGTGCATTCTAGTCAGTTAGTTAGCGGCTGTGTGGTAGGGATGTGCGAGTCCGGCTACTTAAGCCGTTGTAATCCAGTTCATTGTGTTAAGTTGAACAAGAGAAAAGGGCACAAGTGTGCGGTGCCAGAAAAGCCTCTGTGTGTTCTTCTTCTCCACTATATATGTGTGTGTTGATCTTTGGGCAAATCAAACATTATCTTTGGGCTGCTCCAACAGACCCTTATATCCTATCATCATCAACCTCAATTTTGGAATCTGAAACTGTGAAGTCCGGCTGATATGAACCATGTTCATATTATTATTTTCCCTACTGTGCTCGTACTAGATAGAGAAAAAAAATTGGGCAAGCAGAATGTATAGCTTCCGCTGCAGATTGAGCGAAAGATAAATTTTATTTGGCAAGACCGATGAAGCAGTAGACTTCATTTATCCATTACTTTTTATCACAGTCATGAAACCATGTCTGTTGCATGGGTTTCTACTTTTAAACAAAATTACCACTACAGTAGAGACTAAGAAAAACTCTGTTACCCACGGAGCGCGGACGGTTCTCACGGCGGCTGCAACTGATGTTCCTCCTTTCATCTGTGAACCCTCAATTGCTTTGCCGACGCCCAGCACACAAGCTCCAGATCTGGGCTTCAATTCCTCTTTTGGCAGCTAGGAGCCGACTTCGAGCTCCCTCGCTCCCTCCTAGTGAAGCAACCCTTGTCCTGATTCTGTCCCAGCTTTGTGCTTATTATCAAGCACTGGAGTAAATCATGCTAAAAATGCCATTGACTGTTAGGTTTAAAACAAATAATGATAATCAGTTGTTTGAACAGTCAAATTAGCGGGTTGGGAATTCCTGTTCTGCAGGACTTAAGAATCTTCTTTTAGCATTACATTACATGGTGGCTGCGTTACAAAACTGGGACGCAAGTGCTTTGACTTTGAAAGTGACAGCTCAAAATACTCTTTTTTGGCAGTTTATCTCTTCTGCTAGCAATATATATGCTGCTTAGTGCTCTTTGGTACTAGTAGTTACAATGTCAATGCTTTACTTCAGCACCAATCCTATCAGTTTAGTCTTTTTAACTGATAAAAGCAGCACACTTATTGGTTTGTCAGGTCAAATTCATAACAATCAAGCTAGCCTTCCTGCAGGTTATATGTTCTTCTAAACATTCCGATTTTGCAGGATTCCTTTGAGCTTCCCCGACGGGATTCCTCAAGAGATGAGGGGGATGTTGAAATGGGAATGCATCAGCCCGACGCCTCTGATAACTTTAAAAGGCTTCTTGAAGAAGGTGCATGCTGTTTAGCTAGGAAACTCTCTACTAGTTTCTGATGTTATTTCTCCATTAATTCTTGCACTTCAGATTAATGACAGACATTATGCTTTCATGCATACACAGGTTGATGGAATTGAGATCCTAATTGCTAAGGTGACGAGTCTCTTGACTAAACTCCAGGTATAATTTTCGAGATAGGATGTTCAGCACCCGGGTGCCCCTACACCCTCTATGAATAGTAAATTCTAAACAAATTCAAAGAAGTCTGAAACTTTGGGACATCGAACATCATGAAACTTTTGATGATCTTACAAAGTTTTAGCTAAAAATAACATTCAAAGAACACTCAAAAAAAAAAATCATTGTTCAAAGTTTATGTACATTTTTGAGCAGTGATTTTGTTTTTTTTGTGAGGGCTCCATGAAGGTTATTTGTTGCTGAAACTTTGCAGGAACATCAACCCTTTGATAATCTTTGATCCCTGAAAGTTTCGGATTTTTTTTTCAATTTTATATCAATTTACTGTTCATGAGGGTGTAGGGGCACCTGGAGCTGTTAGACATTTTCTATAATTTTCTCATTTCTGTTTCTGCTTCTTATGGTGTTATGCTCACATATTTATTCTCATAGTAGTCTAGTGTGCCTTTGCTTGCAGACTGCCAACGAGGAAACAAAAGCAGTTACAAAAGCAAGTGCCATGTGTAGAATTGTATTGAATAATTGTTGATACAATATTGTGCCGGTACAACAAGTATATATAAGAGTTAAGCCGCACCTGACCTAGCCTTATTACAAACCGAGTAGGAGTCTCAATCCTAATACAAGTTGTATTCTGACATCCCCCCGCAGTGTCAACGGTAGGCTCGACGACGTTGAGACTGAAACGAATGTCTTGAAACAGAGTAGTCGCCAGGCCTTTAGTAAAGATATCAGCAAACTGAGCAGAAGTAGGCACGTGGAGAACGCGAACTTGACCGAGAGCCACCTTCTCTCGAACAAAATGAATGTCGATCTCAATATGCTTGGTGCGACGGTGTTGAACCGGATTCCCTGACATGTAGACAACTGAAATATTATCACAGTAAACAATGGTAGCTTGATCAATAGGACGGTGCAACTCCGACAGCAACTGGCGCAACCAAACCGTATCAGCAACCGCATGAGCCACAACGCGGTACTCAGCTTCAGCAGACGAGCGGGAGATCGTAACCTGCCTTTTTGAAGACCAAGAAACCAAGTTGTTACCAAGAAAAACACAAAATTCGGATGTGGACCTACGAGTATCTTGACAACCAGCCAAGTCTGCATCAGAGTAAGCTGTCAAGGAGGTGGGAGAGGATTTGTTGATATGAAGACCTAAGTCTAGTGTGCCTTTGAGATACCGAAGAATATGTTTGACATGATTGTAGTGTGGAATACGAGGATCATGCATGTATAAACAAGCTTGTTGGACAGCAAAATAAATTTCAGGACGAGTGACAGTAAGATACTGAAGTGCACCGGTAAGACTACGATAAAGAGAAGGATCAGAGAAAGGATCACCATCGGCAGAGAGTTTGGAACCTGTTGTTGGGGAACATAGTAATTTCAAAAAAAATCCTACGCACACGCAAGATCATGGTGATGCATAGCAACGAGCGGGAGAGTGTTGTCCACGTACCCTCGTAGACCGTAAGTGGAAGCGTTATGACAACGCGGTTAATGTAGTCGTACGTCTTCACGATCCGACCGATCCAAGTACCGAACGCACGGCACCTCCGTGTTCAGCACACGTTTAGCTCGATGACGTCCCTCGTACTCTTGATCCAGTTGAGGGCGTGGTGACGGTGATGATGAAGTTACCGACGCAGGGCTTCGCCTAAGCACTGCGACGATATGACCGAGATGTGTAACTGTGGAGGGGGGTACCGCACACAGCTAAGAAATCAACTTTGTTGTGCCTTTGGGGTGTCCCTTGCCCACGTATATAAAGGAGGGAGGAGGAGGAGGCCGGCCCTAGAGGGGGCGCGCCAAGTGTGGGTAGTCCTACTAGGACTCCCAAGTCCTAGTAGGATTCCCCTTTTCCTTTCCGGAGTAGGAGAGAAGAAAGAGGGAAAGAGAGAGGGAGTAGGAAAGGGCAAGGTTGGCGCCGCCCCCTTTCCCCTAGTCCAATTCGGACCCATGGGGGGGCGCCTCATTCCCTTTGGCATGCCTCCTCTATTCCTGTATGGCCCAATAAGGCCCAATACTTCTGCCGGCGAATTCCCGTAACTCTCCGGTACTCCGAAAAATACCCGAATCACTCGGAACCTTTCTGATGTCCGAATATAGCCTTCCAATATATCGATCTTTACGTTTCGACCATTTTGAGACTCCTTGTCATGTCCATGATCTCATCCGGGACTCCGAACTATCTTCGGTCATCAAATCACATAACTCTTTAATACAAATCGTCATCAAACATTAAGCGTGTGGACCCTACGGGTTCGAGAACTATGTAGACATGACCGAGACACATCTCGAGTCAATAACCAATAGCGGAACCTGGATGCTCATATTGGCTCCCACATATTCTACAAAGATCTTTATCGGTCAAACCGCATAACAACATACGCTGTTCGCTTTGTCATCGGTATGTTACTTGCCCGAGATTCGATCGTCGGTATCTCAATACCTAGTTCAATCTCGTTACCGGCAAGTCTTTTTACTCGTTCTGTAGTACATCATCCCGCAACTAACACATTAGTCACATTGCTTGCAAGGCTTATAGTGATGTGCATTACCGAGAGGGCCCAGAGATACCTCTCTGACAATCAGAGTGACAAATCCTAATCTCGAAATACGCCAACTCAACAAGTACCATCGGAGACACCTGTAGAGCACCTTTATGATCACCCAATTACGTTGTGACATTTGGTAGCACACAAAGTGTTCCTCCCGTATTCAGGAGTTGCAGAATCTCATAGTCATAAGAACATGTATAAGTTATGAAGCAAGCAATAGCAACAAACTAAACGATCATAGTGCTAAGCTAACGGATGGGTCATGTCAATCACATCATTCTCTAATGATGTGATCCCGTTCATCAAATGACAACTCATGTCCATGGCTAGGAAACTTAACCATCTTTGATCAACGAGCTAGTCAAGTAGAGGCATACTAGTGACACTCTGTTTGTCTATGTATTCACACATGTATTAAGTTTCGGTTAATACAATTCTAGCATGAATAATAAACATTTATCATGAAATAAGGAAATAAATAATAACTTTATTATTGCCTCTAGGGCATATTTCCTTCAGTCTCCCACTTGCACTAGAGTCAATAATCTAGTTCACATCGCCATGTGATTTAACACCAATAGTTCACATCACCATGTGATTAACACCCATAGTTCACATCGTCATGTGACCAATACCCAAAGGGTTTACCAGAGTTAATAATCTAGTTCACATCGCTATGTGATTAACACCCATAGAGTACTAAGGTGTGATCATGTTTTGCTTGTGAGAGAAGTTTAGTCAACGGGTCTGCCACATTCAGAGCCGTATGTATTTTGCAAATATTCTATGTCTACAATGCTCTGGATGGAGCTACTCTAGCTAAATGCTCCCACTTTCAACATGTATCCAGATCGAGACTCAGAGTCATCTAGATCAGTGTCAAAACTTGCATCGACGTAACTCTTTATGATGAACTCTTTATCACCTTCGTAACCGAGAAATATTTCCTTAGTCCTCTAAGGATAATTTTGACCGCTGTCTAGTGATCTACTCCTAGATCAGAATTGTACTCCCTTGCCAAAATCAGGGCAGGGTATACAATAGGTCTGGTATATAGCATGGCATACTTTATAGAACCTATGACTGAGGCATATGAAATGACTTTTCATTCTCTTTCTATTTTCTGTCGTGGTCGGGTTTTGAGTCTTTACTCAATTTCACACCTAGCAACACAGGCAAGAACTCCTTCTTTGACTGTTCCATTTTGAACTACTTCAAAAACTTGTCAAGGTATGTACACATTGGAAAAACATATCAAGCGTCTTGATCTATCTCTATAGATCTTGATGCTCAATATGTAAGCAGCTTCACCGAGGTCTTTCTTTGAAAAACTCCTTTCAAACACTCCTTTATGATTTTCAGAAAATTCTACATCATTTTCGAGGAACAATATATCACACACATATACTTATCAGAAAGGCTGTAGTGCTCCCACTCACTTTCTTGTAAATACAGGCTTCACCGCAAGTATGTATAAAACTATATGCTTTAATCAACTTATCAAAGCGTATATTCCAACTCCGAGATGCTTGCACCAGTCCATAGATGGATCGCTGGAGCTTGCACATTTTGTTAGCACCTTTAGGATTGACAAAACCTTCTGGTTGCATCATATACAACTCTTCTTTAATAGATCCATTAAAAATGCAGTTTTGTTATCCATTTGCCAGATTTCATAAAATGCGGCAATTGCTAACATAATTTGGACAGACTTAAGCATCGCTACGAGTGAGAAAATCTCATTGTAGTCAACACCTTGAACTTGTCGAAAACGTTTCGCGACAAGTCGAGCTTTGTAGATAGTAACACTAGCATCAGCGTCCATCTTCCTCTTGAAGATCCATTTATTCTCAATGGCTTGCCGATCATCGGGCAATTTCACCAAAGTCCATACTTTGCTTTCATACATGGATCCTATCTCAGATTTCATGGCCTCAAGCCATCTCGCGGAATCTGGGCTCATCATCGCTTCCTCATAGATCGTAGGTTCGTCATGGTCAAGTAACATGACCTCCAGAACAGGATTACCATACCACTCTGGTGCGGACCGTACTCTGCTTGACCTACGTGAAGGAAATATGCCCTATAGGCAATAATAAAGTTATTATTTATTTCCTCATATCATGATAAATGTTTATTATTCATGCTAGAATTGTATTAACCGGAAACATGATACATGTGTGAATACATAGACAAACGGAGTGTCACTAGTATGCCTCTACTTGACTAGCTCGTTGATCAAAGATGGTTATGTTTCCTAGCCATAGACATGAGTTGTCATTTGATTAACGAGTTCACATCATTAGGAGAATGATGTGATTGACTTGACCCATTCCGTTAGCTTAGCACTTGATCGTTTAGTATGTTGCTATTACTTTCTTCATGACTTATACATGTTCCTATGACTATGAGATTATGCAACTCCCGTTTACCAGAGGAACACTTTGTGTGCTACCTGAAGGAAATATGCCCAAGAGGCAATAATAAAAGTATTATATATTTCCTTATATCAAGATAAATGTTTATTATTCATGCTAGAATTGTATTAACCGGAAACATAATACATGTGTGAATACATAGACAAACAGAGTGTCACTAGTATGCCTTTACTTGACTAGCTCGTTAATCAAAGATGGTTATGTTTCCTAGCCATAGACATGAGTTGTCATTTGATTAACGGGATCACCTCATTAGGAGAATGACGTGATTGACTTGACCCATTCCGTTAGCTTAGCATCCGATCGTTTAGTATGTTGTATTGCTTTCTTCATGACTTATACATGTTCCTATGACTATGAGATTATGCAACTCCCGTTTACCGGAGGAACACTTTGTGTGCTACCAAACGTCACAACGTAAATGGGTGATTATAAAGGTGCTCTACAGGTGTCTCCAAAGGTACTTGTTGGGTTGGCGTATTTCGAGATTAGGATTTGTCACTCCAATTGTCGGAGAGGTATCTCTGGGCCCACTCGGTAATGCACATCACTATAAGCCTTGCAAGCATTGTGACTAATGAGTTAGTTGCGGGATGATGTGTTACGGAACGAGTAAAGAGACTTGCCGGTAACGAGATTGAACTAGGTATCGAGATACCGACGATCAAATCTCGGGCAAGTAACATACCGGTGACAAAGGGAACAACGTATGTTGTTATGCGGTCTGACCGATAAAGATCTTCGTAAAATATGTGGGAGCCAATATGGGCATCCAGGTCCCGCTATTGGTTATTGACCGGAGACGTGTCTCGGTCATGTCTACATAGTTCTCGAACCCGTAGGGTCCGCACGCTTAACGTTACGATGACAGTTTTATTGAGTTTTGATGTACCGAAGGAGTTCGGAGTCCCGGATGAGATCGGGGATATGACGAGGAGTCTCGAAATGGTCGAGACGTAAGGATCGATATATTGGACGACTATTTCGGACTTCGGAAAGGTTCCGAGTGATTCGGGTATTTTTCGGAGTACCGGAGAGTTACGGGAATTCGTATTGGGCCTTAATGGGCCATACGGGAAAGGAGAGAAAGGCCTCAAAAGGTGGCCGCACCCCTCCCCATGGTCTGGTCCGAATTGGACTAGGGAAGGGGGGCGCACCCTTCCTTCTTTCTCCTTCCCCCTTCCCTTCTCCTACTCCCACAAGGAAAGGAGGAGTCCTACTCCCGGTGGGAGTAGGACTCCCCCCTATGGCGCGCCTCTCCCCTTGGCCGGCTGCCTCCCCCTTGCTCCTTTATATACGGGGGCAGGGGGGCACCCCAGAGACACAACAATTGATCCTTGACATCTCTTAGCCGTGTGCGGTGCCCCCCTCCACCATATTACACCTCGATAATACCGTTGCGGAGCTTAGGCGAAGCCCTGCGTCGGTGGAACATCATCATCGTCACCACGCCGTTGTGCTGACGTAACTCTCCCTCAACACTCGGCTGGATCGGAGTTCGAGGGACGTCATCGAGCTAAACGTGTGTAGAACTCGGAGGTGCCGTACATTCGGTACTTGATCGGTCCGATCGTGAAGACGTACGACTACATCAACCGCGTTGTGATAACGCTTCCACTGTCGGTCTACGAGGGTACGTGGACAACACTCTCCCCTCTCGTTGCTATGCATCACCATGATCTTGCGTGTGCGTAGGAATTTTTTTGAAATTACTACGTTCCCCAACAGTGGCATCCAAGCCTGGTTTTATGCATTGATGCTATGCACGAGTAGAACACAAGTGAGTTGTGGGCGATATAAGTCATGCTGCTTACCAGCATGTCATACTTTGGTTCAGCGGTATTGTGAGATGAAGCGACCTGGACTGACATTACGTGTACGCTTACGCGAGACTGGTTTGACCGTTGCGAGCACTCGTTGCTTAAAGGTGACCGGCGGGTGTCTGTCTCTCTCAGTTTAGTTGAACCGAGTGTGGCTACGCCCGGTCCTTGCGAAGGTTAAAACAGCACCAACTTGACAAACTATCGTTGTGGTTTTGATGCGTAGGTAAGAACGGTTCTTGCTAAGCCCGTAGCAGCCACGTAAAATATGCAACCACAAAGTAGAGGACGTCTAACTTGTTTTTGCAGGGCATGTTGTGATGTGATATGGTCAAGATATGATGTGATATAATTTGTTGTATGAGATGATCATGTTTTGTAACCGAGTTATCGGCAACTGGCAGGAGCCATATGGTTGTCGCTTTATTGTATTAAATGCAATCGCCATGTAATCGTTTTACTTTATCACTAAGCGGTAGCGATAGTCGTAAAAGCAATAAGTTGGCGAGACGACAACGATGCTACGATGGAGATCAAGGTGTCGCGCCGGTGACGATGGTGATCATGACGGTGCTTCGGAGATGGAGATCACAAGCACAGTGCTTCGGAGATGGAGATCACAAGCACAAGATGATGATGGCCATATCATATCACTTATATTGATTGCATGTGATGTTAATCCTTTATGCATCTTATCTTGCTTTGTTTGACGGTAGCATTATAAGATGATCCTTCACTAAATTATCAAAGTATAAGTGTTCTCCCTGAGTATGCACCGTTGCGAAAGTTCTTCGTGCTGAGACACCACGTGATGATCGGGTGTGATAGGCTCTACGTTCAAATACAACGGGTGCAAAACAGTTGCACACGCGGAATACTCAGGTTAAACTTGACGAGCCTAGCATATAACAGATATGGCCTCGGAACACGGAGACCGAAAGGTCGAGCGTGAATCATATAGTAGATATGATCAACATAGTGATGTTCACCATTGAAACTACTCCATCTCACGTGATGATCGGACATGGTTTAGTTGATATGGATCACGTGATCACTTAGAGGATTAGAGGGATGTCTATCTAAGTGGGAGTTCTTAAGTAATATGATTAATTGAACTTAATTTATCATGAACTTAGTCCTGATAGTATTTTGCAAATTATGTTGTAGATCAATAGCTCGCGTTGTTGCTTCCCTGTGTTTATTATTGATATGTTCCTAGAGAAAAATTATGTTGAAAGATGTTAGTAGCAAAGATGCGGATTGGATCCGTGATCTGAGGATTATCCTCATTGCTGCACAGAAAATTATGTCCTTGATGCACCGCTAGGTGACAGACCTATTGCAGGAGCAGATGCAGACGTTATGAACGTTTGGCTAGCTCAATATGATGACTACTTGATAGTTTAGTGCACCATGCTTAACGGCTTAGAATCGGGACTTCAAAGACGTTTTGAACGTCATGGATCATATGAGATGTTCCAGGAGTTGAAGTTAATATTTCAAGCAAATACCCGAGTTGAGAGATATGAAGTCTCCAACAAGTTCTATAGCTAAAAGATGGAGGAGAATCGCTCAACTAGTGAGCATGTGCTCAGATTGTCTGGGTACTACAATCGCTTGAATCAAGTGGGAGTTTATCTTCCAGATAAAATAGTGATTGACAGAATTCTCTAGTCACCATCACCAAGTTAGTAGAACTTCGTGATGAACTATAGTATGCAAGGGATGACGAAAGTAATTCCCGAGCTCTTCGCGATGCTGAAATCGACGAAGGTTGAAATCAAGAAAAACATCAAGTGTTGATGGTTGATGAGACCACTAGTTTCAAGAAAAGGGCAAAGGGAAGAAGGGGAACTTCAAGAAGAACGGCAAGCAAGTTGCTACTCAAGTGAAGAAGCCCAAGTCTGTACCTAAGCCTGAGACTAAGTGCTTCTACTGCAAAGGGACTGGTCACTGGAAGCGGAACTACCCCAAGTATTTGGTGGATAAGAAGGATGGCAAAGTGAACAAAGGTATATCGGATATACATGTTATTGATGTGTACTTTACTAGTGTTTATAGCAACCCCTCAGCATTTGATACTGGTTCAGTTGCTAAGAGTAGTAACTCGAAACGGGAGCTGCAGAAATAAACAGAGACTAGTAAAAGGCGAGGTGACGATGTGTTGGAAGTAGTTCCAAGATTGATATGATCATCATCGCACACTCCCTATACCTTCGGGATTAGTGTGGAACCTAAATAAGTGGTATTTGGTGTTTGCGTTGAGCATGAATATGATTTGATCATGTTTATTGCAATACGGTTATTCATTTAAATTAGAGAATAATTGTTGTTCTGTTTACATGAATAAAACCTTATATGGTTACACACCCAATGAAAATGGTTCGTTGGATCTCGATCGTAGTGATACACATATTCATAATATTAAAGCCAAAAGATGCAAAGTTAATAATGATAGTGCAACTTATTTGTGGCACTGCCGTTTAGGTCATATCGGTGTAAAGCGCATGAAGAAACTCCATACTGATGGACTTTTGGAACCTCTTGATTATGAATCACTTGGTACTTGCGAACCGTGCCTCATGGGCAAGATGACTAAAACGCCTTTCTCCGGAACAATGGAGCAAGCAACAGTTTTGTTGGAAATAATACATACTGATGTATGTAATCCAATGAGTGTTGAGGCTCACGGCGGGTATCATTATTTTCTGACCTTCACAGATGATTTGAGCAGATATGGGTATATCTACTTAATGAAACAGAATTCTGAAACATTTGAAAAGTTCATATAATTTCAGAGTGAAGCGGAAAATCATCGTAACAAGAAAAATAAAGTTTCTACGATCTGATCGTGGAGAAGAGTATTTGAGTTACGAGTTTGGCCTTCAGTTAAAACAATGTGAAATAGTTTCGCTACTCACGCCACCTGGAACACCACAGTGTAATGGTGTGTCCAAACATCGTAACCGTACTTTATTAGATATGGTGCGATATATGATGTCTCTTACCGATCTACCACTATTGTTTTGGGGTTATGCATTAGAGACAGCTGCATTCACGTTAAATAGGCTACCATCTAAATCCGCTGAGACGACATCTTATGAACTGTGGTTTGGCAAGAAACCAAAGTTGTCGTTTCTTAAAGTTTGGGGTTGCGATGCTTATGTGAAAAGATTTCATCCTGATAAGCTCAAACCCAAATCGGAGAAATGTGTCTTCATAGGATACCCAAAGGAGACAGTTGGGTACACCTTCTATCACAGATCCGAAGGCAAGACATTCGTTGCTAAGAATGGATCCTTTCTAGAGAAGGAGTTTCTCTCGAAAGAAGTGAGTGGGAGGAAAGTAGAACTTGATGAGGTAACTGTACCTGCTCCCTTATTGGAAAGTAGTTCATCACAAGAAACGATTCCTGTGACGTCTATACCAATGAGTGAGGAAGTTAATGATGATGATCATGAAACTTCAGATCAAGTTGTTACTAAACCTTGTAGGTCAACCAGAGTAAGATCCGCACCAGAGTGGTACGGTAATCCTGTTTTGGAGGTTATGTTACTAGACCATGACAAACCTACGAACTATGAAGAAGCGATGGTGAGCCCAGATTCCGCAAAATGGCTTGAGGCCATGAAATCTGAGATGAGATCCATGTATGAGAACAAAGTGTGGACTTTGGTTGACTTGCCCGATGATCGGCAAGCAATTGAGAATAAATGGATCGTCAAGAGGAAGACGGACGCTGATAGTAGTATCACTATCTACAAAGCTAGAATTGTCGCAAAAAAGGTTTTCGACAAGTTCAAGATGTTGACTACGATGAGAGTTTCTCACTCGTATCTATGCTTAAGTCTGTCTGAATCATGTTAGCAATTGCCGCATTTAATGAAATATGGCAAATGGATAAACAAAACTGCATTCCTTAATGGATTTATTAAAGAAGAGTTGTATATAATGCAACCAGGAGGTTTTGTCAATCCTAAAGGTGCTAACAAAATATGCAAGCTCCAGCGATCCATCTATGGACTGGTGCAAGCATCTCGGAGTTGGAATATACACTTTCATAAGGATATAGTTTTATACAGACTTGCGGTGAAGCCTGTATTTACAAGAAAGTGAGTGGGAGCACTACAGCATTTCTGATAAGTATATGTGAATGACATATTGTTGATCGGAAATAATGTAGAATTATTCTGCAAAGCATAAAGGAGTGTTTGAAAGAAGTTTTCAAAGAAAGACCTCGGTGAAGCTGCTTACATATTGAGCATCAAGATCTATAGAGATAGATGAAGACGCTTGATAAGTTTTCCAATGAGTACATACCTTAACAAGATTTTGAAGTAGTTCAAAATAGAACAGTCAAAGAAAGAGTTCTTGCCTGTGTTACAAGGTGTGAAATTGAGTAAAGACTCAAAGCCCGACCACGGCAAAAGATAGAAAGAGAATGAAAGTCATTCCCTATGCATTGGCCATAGGTTCTATAAAGTATGCCATACTGTGTACCAGATCTATTATATACCCTACACAGATTTTGGCAAGGGAGTACAATAGTGATCTAGGAGTAGATCACTGGACAGCGGTCAAAATTATCCTTAGTGGAATAAGGATATGTTTCTCGATTATGGAAGTGACAAAAGGTTCGTCGTAAAGGGTTACGTCAATGCAAGTTTTGACACTAAATCTAGATGACTCTAAGTCTCGGTCTAGATACATATTGAAAGTGGGAGCAATTAGCTAGAGTAGCTCCATGCAGAGCATCGTAGACATAGAAATTTGCAAAAATACTTACGGATCTGAATGTGACAGACCCGTTGACTAAAATTATCTCACAATCAAAACATGATCACACCTTAGTACTCTTTGGGTGTTAATCACATAGCGATGTGAACTAGATTATTGACTCTAGTAAACTCTTTGAGTGTTGGTCACATAGAGATGTGAACTATGGGTGTTAATCACATGGTGATGTGAATTATTGATGTTAAATCACATGGCGATGTGAACTATATTATTGACTCTAGTACAAGTGGGAGACTGAAGGAAATATGCCCTAGAGGAAATAATAAAAGTATTATATATTTCCTTATATCATGATAAATGTTTATTATTCATGCTAGAATTGTATTAACCGGAAACATAATACATGTGTGAATACATAGACAAACAGAGTGTCACTAGTATGCCTCTACTTGACTAGCTCGTTAATCAAAGATGGTTATGTTTCCTAGCCATAGACATGAGTTGTCATTTGATTAACGGGATCACCTCATTAGGAGAATGACGTGATTGACTTGACCCATTCCGTTAGCTTAGCATCCGATCGTTTAGTATGTTGCTATTGCTTTCTTCATGACTTATACATGTTCCTATGACTATGAGATTATGCAACTCCCGTTTACCGGAGGAACACTTTGTGTGCTACCAAACGTCACAACGTAAATGGGTGATTATAAAGGTGCTCTACAGGTGTCTCCAAAGGTACTTGTTGGGTTCGCGTATTTCGAGATTAGGATTTGTCACTCCAATTGTCGGAGAGGTATCTCTGGCCCACTCGGTAATGCACATCACTATAAGCCTTGCAAGCATTGTGACTAATGAGTTAGTTGTGGGATGATGTGTTACGGAACGAGTAAAGAGACTTGCCGGTAACGAGATTGAACTAGGTATGGAGATACCGACGATCAAATCTCGGGCAAGTAACATACCGGTGACAAAGGGAACAACGTATGTTGTTATGCGGTCTGACCGATAAAGATCTTCGTAGAATATGTGGGAGCCAATATGGTCATCCAGGTCCCGCTATTGGTTATTGACCGGAGATGTGTCTCGGTCATGTCTACATAGTTCTCGAACCCGTAGGGTCCGCACGCTTAACGTTACGATGACAGTTTTATTGAGTTTTGATGTACCGAAGGAGTTCGGAGTCCTGGATGAGATCGGGGATATGACGAGGAGTCTCGAAATGGTCGAGACGTAAAGATCGATATATTGGACGACTATATTCGGACTTCGGAAAGGTTCCGAGTGATTCGGGGATTTTTCGGAGTACCGGAGAGTTACGAGAATTCGTATTGGGCCTTAATGGGCCATACGGGAAAGGAGAGAAAGGCCTCAAAAGGTGGCCGCACCCCTCCCCATGGTCTGGTCCGAATTGGACTAGGGAAGGGGGGCGCACCCTTCCTTCTTTCTCCTTCCCCCTTCCCTTCTCCTACTCCCACAAGGAAAGGAGGAGTCCTACTCCCGGTGGGAGTAGGACTCCCCCCTATGGCGCGCCTCTCCCCTTGGCCGGCTGCCTCCCCCTTGCTCCTTTATATACGGGGGCAGGGGGCACCCCAGAGACACAACAATTGATCCTTGAGATCTCTTAGCCGTGTGCGGTGCCCCCCTCCATCATATTACACCTCGATAATACCGTTGCGGAGCTTAGGCGAAGCCCTGCGTCGGTGGAATATCATCATTGTCACCACGCCGTCGTGCTGACGAAACTCTCCCTCAACACTCGGCTGGATCGGAGTTCGAGGGACGTCATCGAGCTGAACGTGTGTAGAACTCGAAGGTGCCGTACGTTCGGTACTTGATCGGTCGGATCGTGAAGACGTACGACTACATCAACCGCGTTGTGATAACGCTTCCGCTGTCGGTCTACGAGGGTACGTGGACAACACTCTCCCCTCTCGTTGCTATGCATCACCATGATCTTGCGTGTGCGTAGGAATTTTTTTGAAATTACTACGTTCCCCAACACTACCAAACGTCACAACGTAACTGGGTGATTATAAAGGTGCTCTACAAGTGTTTCCGAAGGTACTTGTTGGGTTGGCGTATTTCGAGATTAGGATTTGTCACTTCGATTGTTGGAGAGGTGTCTCTGGGCCCACTCGGTAATGCACATCACTATAAGCCTTGCAAGCATTGTAACTAATGAGTTAGTTACGGGATGATGTATTACGGAACGAGTAAAGAGACTTTCCAGTAACGAAATTGAACTAGGTATTGAGATACCAACGATCGAATCTCGGGCAAGTAACATACCGATGACAAAGGGAACAACGTATGTTGTTATGCGGTTTGACCGATAAAGATCTTCGTAGAATATGTGGGAGCCAATATGAGCATCCAGGTTCCGCTATTGGTTATTGAACGGAGACGTGTCTCGGTCATGTCTACATAGTTCTCGAACCCGTAGGGTCCGCACGCTTAAAGTTCGGTGACGATCGGTATTATGAGTTTTGTGTTTTGATGTACCGAAGGTAGTTCGGAGTCCCGGATGAGATCGGAGAAATGACGAGGAGTCTCGAAATTGTCGAGACGTAAATATCGATATATTGGACGACTATATTCGGACATCGGAAAGGTTCTGAGTGATTTGGGTATTTTTCGGAGTACCGGAGAGTTAGGGGAATTCGCCGGGGAGTATATGGGCCTTATTGGGCTTTAGGGGAAAGAGAGAGAGGAGCTGCGCGCCCCCCAAGGCTTAGTCCGAATTGGACTAGGGGGAGGGGCGGCGCCCCCTCGTTCCTTCTCTTCTCTTTTCCTTTTCCTTATCTCCTACTCCTACTACTTGGAAGGGCTCCTAGTTCTACTAGGAAAAGGGGGAATCCTACTCCCGGTGGGAGTAGGACTCCCCTAGGGCGCGCCATAGAGAGGGTCGGCCCCTCCCCTCCTCCACTCCTTTATATACGTGGCCAGGGGCACCCCATAGACACAACAATTGATCTCTTGGATCTCTTAGCCGTGTGCGGTGCCCCCCTCCACCATAATCCACCTCGATAATATCGTAGCGGTGCTTAGGCGAAGCCCTGCGTCGGTAGAACATCATCATCGTCACCACACCGTCGTGCTGACGAAACTCTCCCTCAAAGCTCGGCTGGATCGGAGTTCGAGGGACGTCATCGAGTTGAACGTGTGCTGAACTCGGAGGTGCCGTGCGTTCGGTACTTGATCGGTCGGATCGTGAAGACGTGCGACTACAACAACCGCGTTGTGCTAACGCTTCCACTTTCGGTCTACGAGGTACGTGGACACACTCTCCCCTCTCTTTGCTATGCATCACCATGATCCTGTGTGTGCGTAGGAATTTTTTTGAAATTACTACATTCCCCAACACTACGAGGTTCGGTAGTAACTTGATCTGAAGTTTCATGATCATCATCATTAATCTTCCTCACTAATTGGTGTAGGCATCACTGGAACTGATTTCTGTGATGAACTATTTTCCAATTCGGGAGAAGGTACAATTACCTCATCAAGTTCTACTTTCCTCCCACTCACTTCTTTCGAGAGAAACTCCTTCTCTAGAAAGGATCCATACTTTAGCAACAAATGTCTTGCCTTTGGATCTGTGATAGAAGGTGTACCCAATAGTTTCTTTTTGGGTATCCTATGAAGATTTACTTCTCCTATTTGGGTTCGAGCTTATCATGTTGAAACTTTTTCACATAAGCATCGCAGTCCCAAACTTTAAGAAACGACAGCCTAGGTTTCTCGCCAAAACACAGTTCATACGATGTCATCTCCACAGATTTAGATGGTGCCCTATTTAATGTGAATGTAGCTGTCTCTAATGCATAACCCCAAAATGATAGTGGTAGATCGGTAAGAGACATCATAGATCGCACCATATCTAATAAAGTACGGTTACGACGTTCGGACACACCATTACGCTGTGGTGTTCCGGGTGGCGTGAGTTGCGAAACTATTCTGCATTGTTTCAAATGAAGACCAAACTCGTAACTCAAATATTTTACCTCTGCGATCATATCGTAGAAACTTTTATTTTCTTGTTACATGATTCTCCACTTCACTCTGAAATTCTTTGAACTTTTCAAATGTTTCAGACTTGTGTTTCATCAAGTAGATAACCATATCTGCTCAAATCATATGTGAAGGTAAGAAAATAACGATACTTGCCGCGAGCCTTCACACTCATTGGACTGCATACATCAGTATGTATTATTTCCAATAAGTTAGTAGCTTGCTCCTTTGATCCGGAGAAGGGAGTTTTAGTCATCTTGCCCATGAGGCATGGTTCACAAGCATCAAATGATTCATAATCAAGTGATTCCAAAAGCCCATCAGCATGGAGTTTCTTCATGCGCTTTACACCAATATGACCTAAACAGAAGTGCCACAAATAAGTTGCACTATCATTATTAACTTTGCATATTTTGGCTTCAATATTATGAACATGTGTATCACTACGATCGAGATCCAACAAACCATTTTCATTGGGTGTATGACCATCGAAGGTTTTATTCATGTAAACAGAAAAAAAATTATTCTCTTACTTTAAATGAATAACCGTATTGCAATAAACATGATCAAATCATATTTATGCTCAACGCAAACACCAAATAACATTTATTTAGGTTTCAACACTAATCCCGAAAGTATAGGGAGTATGCGATGATGATCATATCAATCTTGGAACCACTTCCAACACACATCGTCACTTCGGCCTTAACTAGTCTTAGTTCATTCTGTAACTCCTGTTTCAAGATACTACTCTTAGCAACTGAACCAGTATCAAATACAGAGGGGTTGCTATAAACACTAGTAAAGTACACATCAATAACATGTATATCAAATATAGCTTTGTTCACTTTGCCATCCTTCTTATCCACCAAGTATCTAGGGTAGTTCCACTTCCAGTGACCATTTCCTTTGCAGTAGAAGCACTCAGTCTTAGGTTTAGGTCCAGACTTGGGCTTCTTCACTTGAGCAGCAACTTCCTTGCCGTTCTTCTTGAAGTTCCCCTTCTTCCCTTTGCCCTTTTTTTGAAACTAGTGATCTTGTCAACCATCAACACTTGATGTTTTTCTTGATTTCTACCTTCGCCGATTTTAGCATCATGAAGAGCTTGGGAATTGTTTTCGTCATCCCGTGCATATTATAGTTCATCACGAAGTTATAGTAACTTGGTGATAATGACTAGAGAACTTCATCAATTACTATCTTATCTGGAAGATTAACTCCCACTTGATTCAAGCAATTGTAGTACCCAGACAATCTGAGCACATGCTCACTGGTTGAGCTATTCTCCTCCATCTTGTAGGCAAAGTACTTGTCAGAGGTCTCATACCTCTTAACACGGGCATCAGTCTGAAATACCAATTTCAGCTCTTGGAACATCTCATATGCTCCGTGGCGTTCAAAACGTTTTTGAAGTCCCGGTTCTAAGCCGTAAAGCATGGTGCACTAAACTATTAAGTAGTCATCATACCGAGCTTTGTCAAAACGTTCATAACGTCTCCATCTGCTCCTTCAATAGGTCAGTCACCTAGCGGTGCATCAAGGACATAATTCTTCTATGTTGCAATGAGGAAAATCCTCATATCATGGACCAAGTCCGTAACATTGCTACTATCATCTTTCAACTTAGTTTTCTCTAGGAGCATATCAAAAATAAAACAGGGAGCTACATCGCGAGCTATTGATCTACAACATAGATATGCTAATACTACCAGGACTAAGTTCATGATAAATTGAAGTTCAATTAAGCATATTACTTAAGAACTCCCACTTAGATAGACATCCCTCTAATCATCTAAGTGATCACGTGATCCAAATTAACTAAACCATGTCCGATCATCACGTGAGATGGAGTAGTTTGCAACGGTGAACATCACTATGTTGATCATATCTACTATATGATTCACGCTCGACCTTTCGGTCTCAGTGTTCCAAGGCCATGTCTGCATATGCTAGGCTCGTCAAGTTTAACCCGAGTATTCTGCGTGTGCAAAACTGGCTTGCACCCGTTGTATGTGAACGTAGAGCTTACGACACCCGATCATCACGTGGTGTCTCGGCACGAAGAACTGTCGCAACGGTGCATACTTAGGGAGAACACTTATACTTTGAAATTTAGTGAGGGATCATCTTATAAAGCTGCCGCCTAACTAAGCAAAATAAGATGTATAAAAGATAAACATCACATGCAATCAAAATATGTGACATGATATGGCCATCATCATCTTGTGCTTTTGATCTCCATCTCCAAAGTACTGTCATGATCTCCATTGTTACCGGCATGACACCATGATCTTCATCATCTTGATCTTTTATCAACGTCTCGTCACATGGTCGTCTCACCAGCTATTGCTTTTGCAACTATTGCTATCACATAGCGATAAAGTAAAGCAATTACATGGCACTTGCATCTTAGGCAATAAAGAGACAATCATAAGGCTCCTGCCAGTTGCCGATAACTTTAACAAAACATGATCATCTCATACAAAAATTTATATCTCATCACGTCTTGACCATATCACATCACAACATGCCCTGCAAAAACAAGTTAGACGTCCTCTACTTTGTTGTTGCAAGTTTTACGTGGCTGCTACGGGCTGAGCAAGAACCGTTCTTACCTACGCATCAAAACCACAACGATTTTTCGTCAAGTATGTGATGTTTTAACCTTCAACAAGGACCGGGCATAGCCACACTCAATTCAACTAAAGTTGGAGAAACTGACACCCGCCAGCCACCTGTGTGTGAAGCACGTCGGTAGAACCAGTCTCGCGTAAGCGTACGCGTAATGTCGGTCTGGGCCGCTTCATCCAACAATACCGCCGAATCAAAGTATGAGATGCTGGTAAGCAGTATGACTATTATCGCCCACAACTCTTTGTGTTCTACTCATGCATATAACATCTACGCATAAACCTGGCTCGGATGCCACTGTTGGGAATGTAGTAATTTTAAATAAAATCCTACGCACACGCAAGATCATGGTGATGCATAGCAACGAGCGGGAGAGTGTTGTCCACATACCCTCGTAGACCGTAAGCGGAAGCGTTATGACAACGCGGTTAATGTAGTCGTACGTCTTCACGATCCGACCGATCCAAGTACCGAACGCACGGCACCTCCGTGTTCAGCACACGTTCAGATCGATGACGTCCCTCGTACTCTTGATCCAGTTGAGGCCGAGGGAGAGTTCCGTTAGCACGACGGTGTGGTGACGGTGATGATGAAGTTACCGACGCAGGGCTTCGCCTAAGCACTACGACGACATGACCGAGGTGTGTAACTGTGGAGGGGGGCACCGCACATGGCTAAGAAATCAAGTTTCTTGTGCCTTTGGGGTGTCCCTTGCCCACATATATAAAGGAGGGAGGCGGAGGAGGCCGGCCCTAGAGGGGGCGCGCCAAGTGTGGGGAGTCCTACTCCTACCTCTTGAGCACTGCGTTGGTTTTCCCTTGAAGAGGAAAGGGTGATGTAGCAAAGTAGCGTAAGTATTTCCCTTAGTTTTTGAGAACCAAGGTATCAATCTAGTAGGAGGCTACGCGCGAGTCCCTCGCACCTACACAAAACAAATAAATCCTCGCAACCAACGCGATAAGGGGTTGTCAATCCCTACACGGTCACTTACGAGAGTGAGATCTGATATATATGATAGGATAATATTTTTGGTAGTTTTATGATAAAGATGCAAAGTAAAATAAAAGCAAAGTAAAAGGCAACGGAAATAACTAAGTGTTGGAAGATTAATATGATGAAGATAGACCCGGGGGCCATAGGTTTCACTAGTGGCTTCTCTCATGAGCATAAGTATTCTACGGTGGGTGAACAAATTACTGTTGAGCAATTGACAGAATTGAGCATAGTTATGAGAATATCTAGGTATGATCATGTATATAGGCATCACGTCCAAGACAAGTAGACCGACTCCTACCTGCATCTACTACTATTACTCCACACATCGACCGCTATCCAGCATGCATCTAGAGTTTTAAGTTCATAAGAACAAAGTAACTCCTTTAGCAAGATGACATGATGTAGAGGGATAAATTCATGCAATATGATAAAAACCCCATCTTGTTATCCTCGATGGCAACAATACTATACGTGCCTTGCTGCCCCTACTGTAACTGGGAAAGGACACCGCAAGATTGAACCCAAAGCTAAGCACTTCTCCCATTGCAAAGAAGATCAATCTAGTAGGCCAAACCAAACTAATAATTCAAAGAGACCTGCAAAGATAACCAATCATACATAAAAGAATTCAGAAGATTCAAATATTGTTCATAGACAAACTTGATCATAAACCCACAATTCATCGGTCTCAACAAACACACCGCAAAAGAAGATTACATCGATTAGATCTCCACAAGAGAGGGGGAGAACACTGTATTGAGATCCAAAAAGAGAGAAGAAGCCATCTAGCTAATTACTATGGACCCAAAGGTCTGAGGTAAACTACTCACACTTCATCGGAGAGGCTATGGTGTTGATGTAGAAGCCCTCCGTGATGGATGCCCCCTCCGACAGAGCTCCGGAACAGGCCCCAAGATGGGATCTCGTGGGTACAGAAGGTTGCGGCGGTGGAATTAGGTTTTTGGCTCTGTATCTGATCGTTTGGGGGTACGTAGGTATATATAGGAGGAAGAAGTACGTCGGTGGAGAAACAGGGGGCCCACGAGGGTGGAGGGCGCGCCCTGGGGGGCTAGGCGTGCCCCCCTAGCTCGTGGCCTCCTGGAAGCTTCTCTTACGTAGGGTCCAAGTCGCCTAGATCATGTTCATTCCGAAAATCATGTTCCCGAAGGTTTCATTCCGTTTGGACTCCGTTTGATATTCTTTTTCTGCGAAACTCTGAAATAGGCAAAAACAGCAATTCTGGGCTGGGCCTCCGGTTAATAGGTTAGTCTCAAAAATAATATAAAAGTGAATAATAAAGCCCAATAATGTCCAAACAGAAGATAATATAGCATGGAGCAATCAAAAATTATAGATACGTTGGAGACGTATCAAGCATCCCCAAGCTTAATTCCTGCTCGTCCTCGAGTAGGTAAATGATAAAAATAGAATTCTTGATGCGGAGTGCTACTTGGCATAATTTCAATGTAATTCTTCTTAATTGTGGTATGAATATTCAGATCCGAAAGATTCAAGATAAAAGTTCATATTGACATAAAATAATAATACTTCAAGTATACTAACTAAGCAATTATGTCCTCTCAAAATAACATGGCCAAAGAAAGTTTATCCCTACAAAATCATATAGTTTAGTCATGCTCCATTTTCGTCACACAAGAATGCTCTCATCATGCACAACCCCGATGACAAGCCAAGCAATTGTTTCATACTTTAGTAATCTCAAACTTTATAAACCTTCACGCAATACATGAGCGCGAGCCATGGACATAGCACTATGGGTGGAATAGAATATGATGATGGGGGTTATGTGGAGAAGACAAAAAGGAGAAAGTCTCACATCAACGAGGCTAATCAATGAGCTATGTAGATGCCCATCAATTGATGTTAATGCAAGGAGTAGGGATTGCCATGCAACGGATGCACTAGAGCTATAAATATATGAAAGCTCAACAAAAGAAACTAAGTGGGTGTGCATCCAACTTGCTTGCTCACAAAGACCTAGGGCACTTGAGGAGGCCCATTGTTGGAATATACAAGCCAAGTTCTATAATGAAAAATCCCCACTAGTATATGAAAATGACAAAACAAGAGACTCTCTATCATGAAGATTATGGTGCTACTTTGAAGCACAAGTGTGGTAAAAGGATAGTAACATTGTCCATTCTCTCTTTTTCTCTCATTTTTTTGGGCCTTCTCTTTTTTTATGGCCTTTCTCTCTTTTTTTTATTCCTCACTTGGGACAATGCTCTAGAAAATGATGATCATCACACTTCTATTTATTTACAACTCAATGGTTACAACTCGATACTAGAACAAAGTATGACTCTCTATGAATGCCTCCGGCGGTGTACCGGGATATGCAATGAACCAAGAGTGACATGTATGAAAGAATTATGAATGGTGTCTTTGCCACAAATACTATGTCAATTACATGATCATGCTAAGCAATATGACAATGATGAACGTGTCATGATAAGCGGAATGGTGGAAAGTTGCATGACAATATATCACGGAATGGCTATGGAAATGCCATAATAGGTAGGTATGGTGGCTGTTTTGAGGAAGATATAAGGAGGTTTATGTGTGAAAGAGCGTATCATATCACGGGGTTTGGATGCACCGGCGAAGTATGCACCAACTCTCAATGTGAGAAAGGGCAATGCATGGTACCGAAGAGGCTAGCAATGATGGAAGGGTGATAGTGCGCATAATCCATGGACTCAACATTAGTCATAAAGAACTCACATACTTATTGCAAAAATCTACAAGTCATCAAAAACCAAGCACTACGCGCATGCTCCTGGGGGGATAGATTGGTAGGAAAAGACCATCGCTCGTCCCCGACCGCCACTCATAAGGAGGACAATCAAAGAACACCTCATGTTTCAAATTTTTTACATAACGTTTACCATACGTGCATGCTACGGGACTTGCAAACTTCAACACAAGTATTTCTCAAATTCACAACTACTCAACTAGCACGACTTTAAAAACACCGGGCGGTCGGCGGCTCGGCTACCTCGGTCCGGCGGGACTCCGGCGAGGTCGGACGGGGCTCCGGCGGGCTCGGGAGAGGGCGGCGAGGGGCGGCGGGGCTGCGGGGTTGTCGGGGGCAGCGAGGGGCGACGAGGGCGGCGGCGTTCGGGGCTCCGGCGGGGCTCCTCGCGGCGGCTTCGGGTCGGGGCGGGGTGAGGAGAGGGGCGGCGGGGGGAGTATTTAAGAAGGGGGGTGGCGTGGGGGAGGGGCAAGGGGCGGCGGCGACGAGCGGGACTCGAGGCGGCGGCAGCGTTCGACTCCGGGTGGGAGACGACGCGGGGGGGGAGATGGGCCGTCGGCTGGGCTTCGGCCCAGTCGGCGCGCTCGCTATTTTTTTAAATAAATTCCGCCGAACCTAAAAAAAATCCTAGAAACATAAATAAAAATCTAAAAATGCCAACATAAATTTTCACCGTCTAATTAAAATAATTAGAACGAGATGAACATTTTCTTGGCTCTAAAATACAGTTTTTAAAATGTGCAATTTTTTTCTAATGCAAATAAAATTGCAAATAAAATCTGAATAAAATCAAATATTTGATTTTAATATTTTTCCTCTAATATTTCAATTATTTTGGAGAAGTCATATTTTCTCCTCTCATTTATTTTTAATACGAAATATTTTTCGGAGAGAAAATAATTAAAACCAAAAATCCTCGTTTCACTATTTGATAAAAATCAAATATGAAAACCGGGAAAATCCCCAACTCTCTCCGAAGGCCCTTGGGTTGCTTAGGATTTCGAGGATTGCAAACGAGAAAACAATAACATATGCTATGCAATGATGACCTAATGTATAACATTCTAAATTGGAAATTTGGGATGTTACAAACCTACCCCCTTAAGATGAATCTCGCCCTCGAGATTCGGGTTGGCTAGAAAATAGGTGAGAGTGGTCCTTCCGTAGATCTTCCTCTCGCTCCCAGGTGGCTTCCTCTCCAGTGTGGTGACTGCACTGAACTTTGCAGAACTTGATAACCTTGCTGCCGCGTGACTCGACTGGCATACTCGAGAATCTTGACTGGTTTCTCCTTATAAGTCAAATCACTTTCCAACTGAATCGCTTCCAGTGGCACTGTATCTCTCAGCGGTATCTCAGCCATCTCTGCGTGGCACTTCTTTAACTGGGAAACGTGGAACACATCGTGAACTCCTGACAATCCTTCAGGTAATTCCAACTTGTAAGCGACTTCTCCCATACGCTCCAAAATTCTGTATGGTCCGATAAAACGTGGTGCTAACCTTCCTTTAACTCCGAAGCGCTTAACTCCTCGAAGTGGGGACACACGAAGATAAACTCTGTCTCCGACTTCGTAAACTGTTTCATTGCGTTTAGAATCTGCATAACTCTTCTGCCTGGATTGGGCTACCTTGAGCCTATCGCGAATCAATTTCACCTTCTGTTCTGATTCCTTAATCAAGTCTGGTCCAAACAACTGGCGGTCTCCAACTTCGTTCCACATTAAGGGTGTTCTACACCTCCTTCCGTACAAAGCTTCGAAAGGGGCCATCTTCAAACTGGTTTGATAACTGTTGTTGTAAGAAAACTCTGCATATGGCAAATTGTCATCCCAACTAGATCCATAATCTAGCGCACAAGCTCTCAGCATGTCCTCCAAAATCTGATTGACTCTCTCGGTCTGTCCATCTGTCTGTGGATGAAAAGCTGTGCTGAATTCTAGCCTGGTTCCCAAAGTTTCATGTAACTGAATCCAAAACTTTGAGGTAAACTGGGTTCCTCTATCTGATACAATGGTCCTCGGAACTCCATGCAGACATACGATTCTGGTCATGTATATCTTTGCCAACTTAGCACTGGTGTAAGTGGTCTTCACTTGGATGAAATGAGCTACTCTCATCAAACGATCGACTACAACCCATATCGAGTCATAGCCTGAACGAGTCCTGGGCAATCCCGTGATAAAATCCATGCCTAGTTTATCCCACTTCCATTCGGGTATCGGCAATGGCTGTAGCAATCCTGCTGGCTTCTGATGCTCTGCCTTTACTCTCTGACATACATCACAAACTCCTACATACTCCGCAATATCCTTCTTCATTCCGGTCCACCAGAAAGTATCCTTCAAATCCAAATACATCTTGGTATTTCCTGGGTGAATCGAATACGGCGAATCATGGGCCTCTTGCAAGATCAACTTCCTGATCTCCGGATCATTAGGCACATAAACGCGGTCCTCAAACCATAAGGTATCGTGCTCATCCTCGCGAAATCCTTTGGCTTTTCCTTTACTCATCCATTCCTTTATTTCCGCAATCTCCTTGTCTGTCTTCTGGGCTTCTCTGATCTTTTCCAACAAGGTAGACTGAATCTCCAATGCTGCTACGTGGCCTCTCGGAACTATTTCCAAACATAGCTCGCGAAGATCCTAGGCTAACTCCTGGGGTAACTCTCCTGTCATGAGGGTGTTGACATGGCTCTTGCGGCTCAATGCATCAGCTACTACGTTAGCTTTTCCGGGGTGATAATGCAATCTCATATCACAATCCTTTATGAGCTCCAACCATCTCCTTTGCCTAAGGTTCAACTCCTTCTGCGTGAAGATGTATTTCAAACTCTTGTGATCCGTGTACACCTCACAGTGGTTTCCGATGAGAAAATGTCTCCATGTCTTCAATGCATGCACTACGGCCGCTAACTCCAGATCATGTGTAGCGTAATTCTTCTCATGGGGTTTAAGCTGTCGTGAAGCATATGAAACAACTCTTCCTTCCTGCATAAGCACTGCTCCAAGTCCTCGACGAGAAGCGTCGCAATAAACTTCATAATCCTTGAGTTGGTCTGGCAGAATCAACACTGGTGATGTAACCAAATGTTTCTTCAACTCCTGAAAACTAGCTGCACAATCCTCAGTCCAATTGAACTTGGTGTCTTTCTTCAATAGCTCAGTCATGGGCTTTGCAATCTTCGAGAAATTCTCAATGAATCTCCGGTAGTATCCTGCGAGTCCAAGAAAACTCCGGATCTCTCCAACTGACGTGGGTGATTCCCAATTTGTCACAGTGACAACTTTGGTAGGGTCTACTGCTATTCCTTCTCTGGATATAACATGTCCGAGGAATCCAACTTCCTTTAACGAAAACTCACATTTGCTGAACTTGGCGTATAACTGATGTTCTCTGAGCTTCTCAAGTACCAAACGCAAATGTTCCTTATGCTCTTCTTCATCCTTCGAGTAGACTAAAATATCATCAATGAATACCACGACGAACTTGTCCAAAAACTCCATAAACACCTTGTTCATCAGGTTCATGAAATAGGCAGGTGCGTTAGTCAGACCAAATGACATAACGGTATACTCATATAGCCCATACCTGGTGGTAAAAGCCGTCTTAGGTATATCCCGCTCTCGAATCTTCAACTGATGGTATCCTGATCGCAGATCGATCTTGGAAAATACCTTAGCTCCTTCTAAGCGGTCAAACAGATCATTGATCATCGGCAGAGGGTACTTGTTCTTGATGGTCACTTCATTCAATCCGCGATAATCAACAACCATCCTTAACGATCCATCCTTCTTCTCCACTAGAAGTATTGGCGATCCCCAAGGTGACGAACTTGGGCGAATATAGCCTTTATCCAGTCACTCCTTAATCTGCTTCTTAATTTCCTCCAAATCCTTTGCGGGCACCCTGTGCCTGGCAAAAGCTCAATCAAAAACTCAATGTCTCTATCCGGTGGCATGCCTGGCAACTCCTCTGGAAATACGTCGGGGTAATCCTCCACCACTGGTACTTCCTCCTGTACAACTCCTGATAAGGAATTCACTTGAGTCCTCTTCGGCACATGCCGGGATACATACTTAATCCTTCTTCCTTCTGGGGTGGTAAGCAATATCGACTTACTAGCGCATTCAATGTTCCCTCCATACTTCGATAACCAATCCATGCCTAATATCACATCCAGTCCTTGCGATTCCAATACTATTAGGTCCGAGGGAAACACGTAGTTACCAATCCTCAATGGTAACCGATCACACCATAGACTAGCCATATACTCTGCTCCTGGCGAGGTTACTAACATGGGTGACCTAAGGGCTTGGGTTGACAGTTTATACTTATCCAAAAATGCCCTTGATATGTATGAATGTGATGCACCAGTATCAAAAATAAAGAGTGCAGTAAATGACTTAACCAAAAACTTACCTATTACTGCATCAGGCTGTGCTTCAACCTCCTCCACGTAAACGTGGTTCACTTGTCCTTTATTGAAAGGGTTAGGCTTCTTCCCAGAGCTTCCATTGCCATTTCCATTCTTAGCTTCCGGGCATTCATTAGCATAGTGTCCAGTCTTCTGGCATTTGAAACAAGTGACTTGACTTGGCTTCATCAACATAGTCATCTTCACTTGGGTCCGAGTCGGTGTCGTCGATGATGATGCAGTTCTCCGGGCAAGTAGAATCGTCGTCTTCTCCTCCTGGTGATGGATCTCCCATGAAAACTCCGATCTTCTTTATCAGGTCTTCATTCTTCTCCAATAGTGTTGTGATTTCCTCCTCATATCCATCGCGTGTAGACTTGATTTCTTCCTCCAGCTCCGTGATCTTGGTCAATGCCTTCTTCAGTTCTATCATGCCTGCGCACATTTGGTTCTCCTGGCGACGAATGTGCTGGTTTAACTCCTGGATGAAAGCTGCAATTGATCTATCCTTCCTAGTGCTGATCATCTCCCATTGTTCATCTCGGCGTCCACAAATCTGGTAGATAGTATCCTTAAGCTCCTTGTGGTACACTTCTCCAATGCGTCCCATGGTGATGTGGGCTACCATGCTCTTTCCTAGACTCCAGGTTGGTGCATCAAAGGAAAACTCTATAGGCTCAGTGACTGGCATGAACGTCCTTCCTGGAACTTGAACTTGAATCATCCAGCGCTCTTCTTCTGGTAGTGTGGCGTTGTAGGTTCCGGTGAAGCTTGGTATTCCGATGTTTAGGTATCTAGTGACTTCCTTCAAGTGGCGTCCAAAGGGTGTATCTTCATCTGGTTGCATGAACTTGTTCCTTGCATCCGCCATCCTAAAAGAGTAGAAAATGGAGAGGAGTAAGAAAATGAGAAGAGAGTAGTGTTCTAGGGTTTAAACTTAGTGCTCGTGTCCTACAGTCAGCGTGTGCTCTGATACCACCTTTGTAGCGACCAGACCACAAACAGTCTGTGCTTCTGTGCACCAGTGTCATCCCTGGATCAGTAATGCTGACACGCACAGTACAAATGGAGGATTTATAACAGAGTAGCAATCACACACTTATTACAATGAGTATCTCAAAAGAGAAATAAGTATGTTAAATATGGCTTAAGGCCATCTAATACGATAACAGCGGAAGACTTGGAAGATAAGTGAGTCCATCAACTCTAACGGCATCACTGAGTATAAGACCACGACCTAAGGCATCTTACTCGTCGTCTGAAAAGTCAGCAACATGAAACGTTGTAGCCCAAAACGGGTCAGCACATGGAATATGCTGGCAAAATAACACATAGAGAGTATTGAACAGAATGATGCTATCACTACATGCATATTTGGCTGGTGGAAAGCTCTATGGTTCTGTTTTGCAAAAAGCTAATTTTTCCCTACTGCAAAGGAATAAATTTTATTTAACTATCATGGTGGTTGTGAAACATTGAGATGGTTGACAGCATCTCAATCCCAATTAAGTAATCATCCTTAACCCAACAGAATTAATTAAAGTAACATGGTGATGAGATTCACATGATAATCCAGATACTAGATACTCAAAACGTCCATAACCGGGGACACGGCTAACCATGATTAGTTTATACACTCTGCAGAGGTTTGTGCACTTTTCCCCACAAGACTCGATTGCCTCCGCTTGATTCTCGCACTACATGATGTTTGAGACACAGTCTTTCAGAAGTGTTAGCACCTTACGATGTGATAGACCGTACCAACCTACATCCCCTACATCTGCTAGTCTACCACGTAAGAGTTCACATGACTTAGTCAACTATGCTAGAGCCCATAATAGCTTGTGGCTGCACATGGAAGTTTCTAGCATGAATAACCTCATGATCCCTTTGAGCCTGGGTGGCGGTCCATAAAACAAACAGGCAATCACTGGAATACCCAGGTGCCTCAATCCACCCAGATGTGAGTTTTAGTTGCCACCTTAAGTAAACCATTAATTAACAATCTCACATCTGTCATGGATATCTCTCAAACCCAATCCACGTCTACGAGCATAGCCGATATAAGCAACGTAGAAGTAACTCCCAAGGGTTTGATAGTAAACAGGTAATAGGTACTACCTCAACTACTCCCCAATTCCCACAGTTTAAATCAGATCCTAACCATGCAATGTTTGAGGGTTGATCTAATGCAATAAAACTGGGTAGTAAAGAGGTATGATCATGGTCTTACTTGCCTTGTTGATGATCCGTGAAACCTAGAGATTCGAAGTAGCAAGCGGCGCACTCTGGGTACTCTATCGCAAACAAACAAGCATACAATAAGCACTCAACTAATGCACAAGAAAAACTCAAATAAAAGAACTAACCAGAAAGTTGAACTTAAGAACTCCGGTTTGCAAAAAGAAACAAATCGAACGAAACAACGAAAGACAAGCGGCGAAAGAAACTGGCTTCGTTTACTAATCTGAATCTAGGTCAAATTTTTCAGGAGCAAAAACTTGTTTGAGTTGGTTAAACAGAAAGAGAATTTCGAGACGAAACTCTAGGCCCTTGAATCGCCTGATTCCGATAAACGAGCAAAAAGTTAAACTAATACGAAAAACAGATCGGAAATCGCGATCTGGAAAAATCGCGGATAATCCGACGAAAAATAAAACTGACAAATAGTTAAACGAACGAACGTTCGTTAAGAGCGACTAACCGGCGAACACGTTCGTTAAAACGAACGGGTCGGTGAATGTTCACTAATTAACTAAACCGGAAGAAAAAATAAACCGATCTAAAATAATAATAAAATCTAGGGTTCAGAAAAAAATAAACCGAGGCGGTTTTTTAAAAAAACTGGGCGGTCGGCGGCTCGGCTACCTCGGTCCGGCAGGGTCGGACGGGGCTCCGGCGGGCTCGGGAGAGGGCGGCGAGGGGCGGCGCGGCTGCGGGGTCGTCGGGGGCGGCGAGGGGCGACGAGGGCGGCGGCGTTCGGGGCTTCCCGAGGCGGCGGCGATGGGCGGCTCCGGCGCGGCACCTCCGGGCGGCGTCGGGTGCGGGGCGGGGTGAGGACGGGGTGAGGAGAGGGCGGCGGGGCTGGGATACTTAAAGAGGGGGGTGGCATGGGGGAGGGGGCAAGGGGCGGCGGCGACGAGCGGGACTCGGGGCGGCGGCGGTCTCCGTCTCGGTCTCCAGGAGGGAGATGAGGCGCGGGGCTGGGCTGGGCCTTCGGCTGGGTTTCGGCCCAGTCGGCACTAGCGCGTTCCTTTTTAAATTAATTCCGCCAAACTAAAAAAATCCTAGAAAATAAATAAAAATCTAAAAATGCCAAAATAAATTTTCACCGTCTAATTAAAATAATTAGAACGAGATGAACATTTTCTTGGCCCTAAAAATAAAGTTTTTAAAACGTGCAATTTTTCTAAGGCAAATAAAATTGCAAATAAAATCCGAATAAAATCAAATATTTGATTTTAATATTTTTCCTCCAATATTTCAATTATTTTGGAGAAGACATATTTTCTCCTCTCATTTATTTTTTTATGAAATATTTTTCGGAGAGAAAATAATTAAAACCAAAAAAAATCCTCGTTTCAATATTTGATAAAAATCCCCAACTCTCTCCGAAGGTCCTTGAGTTGCCTAGGATTTCGAGGATTGCTAACGAGAAAGCAATAAAATATGATATGCATGATCTTTAACAATTACTTTCGTGAACAGAAAGTTTCTGGAATTTTCTGCAAGATCAAATAACTATCAACCAAGAAGATCCTATAGGTTTAACTTGGCACAAACACTAACTAAAACATAAAAACACATCTAACCAGAGGCTAGAACAAATATTTATTCCTAAACAGAAGAAAAAGTAAAAAATAAAAATAAAATTGGGTTGCCTCCCAACAAGCGTATCGTTTAACGCCCCTAGCTAGGCATAAAGACAAGGATAGATCTAGGTATTGCCATCTTTCGTAGGCACACCATAAGTGGCTCTCATAATAGATTCATATGGTAATTTTATTTTCTTCCTAGGGAAGTGTTCCATGCCTTTCTTTAATGGAAATTGGAATCTAATATACCCTTCCTTCATATCAATAATTGCACCAATCGTTCTAAGGAAAGGTCTACCAAGAATAATAGGACATGAAGGATTGCAATCTATGTCAAGAACGATAAAATATAGGGGCACATAATTCCTATTTGCAACAATAAGAACATCATTAATTCTTCCCATAGGTTTCTTAATGGTGGAATCCCCAAGGTGCAAGTTTAAAGAGCAATCATCAAAATCATGGAAACCTAACAAATCGCACAAAGTTTTGGGAGTAGTGGAAACACTAGCACCCAAATCACACAAAGCATAGCATTCATGATCTTTAATCTTAATTTTAATAGTAGGTTCCCACTCATCATAAAGTTTTCTAGGGATAGAAACTTCCAACTCAAGTTTTTATTCATAAGATTGCATCAAAGCATCAACGATATGTTTAGTAAAAGCTTTATTTTGACTATAAGCATGAGGAGAATTTAGCACGGATTGCAACAAGGAAATACAATCTATCAAAGAGCAACTATCATAATTAAATTCCTTGAAATCCAAAATAGTGGGTTTATCTAATGTTTTGATTTCTTCAATCCCACTTTCATCAATTTTAGCATCAAGATCTAAAAACTCCGAATTTTTGGAATGCCTTCTAGGTAAAGGTGGATCATATTCAGTCCCATCATTATCAAGATTCATGTTGCAAAACAAAGATTTAATAGGGGAAACATCAATAACTTTTAGATCTTCATCTTTATTTTCATAGAAATTTGAAGAACACGCTTTCATAAAGCAATCTTGTTAGCACGCATCCTAGCGGTTCTTTCTTTGCACTCAACAATGGAAATTCTCATGGCTTTGAGAGACTCATTGATATCATGCTTAGGAGGAATAGATCTAAGTTTCAAAGAATCAACATCAAGAGAAATTCTATCAATGTTCCTAGCCAATTCATCAACTTTAAGCAATTTTTCTTCAAGCAAGGCATTGAAATTCTTTTGAGAATTCATAAATTCCTTAACACTAGTCTCAAATTCAGAGGGCATCTTATTAAAATTTCCATAAGAATTGTTGTAGGAATTACCATAATTATTAGAGGAATTACTAGGATAAGGCCTAGGACTAAAGTTTCCTCTATACGCATCATTACCAAAATTATTCCTACCAACAAAATTCACAGCCATAGATTCATTATTATTCTCAATCAAAGTAGACAAGGGCATATCATTCGGATCATAAGAAACACTCTTAGTAGCAAATAATTTCATAAGTTCATCCATCTTTCCACTCAAAACATTAATTTCTTCTATCGCATGCACCTTTTTATTAGTAGATCTTTCAGTGTGCCATTGAGAATAATTAACCATAATATTATCTAGGAGTTTAGTAGCTTCTCCTAAAGTGATTTCCATAAAAGTGCCTCCCGCGGCCGAATCTAAAAGATTTCTAGACGCAAAATTCAATCCGGCATAAAAAATTTGTATAATCATCCACAAATTCAAACCATGAGTGGGGCAATTACGTATCATTAATTTCATCCTCTCCCAAGCTTGTGCAACATGTTCATGATCAAGTTGCTTAAAATTCATAATATCGTTTCTAAGAGAGATAATCTTAGCGGGAGGAAAATACTTAGAGATAAAAGCATCTTTGCACTTATTATAAGAATCAATACTATTTTTAGGCAAAGACGAAAACCAAGCTTTGCACGATCTCTAAGCGAAAAAAGGAAATAGCTTCAATTTAACAATATCATTGTCAACATCTTTCTTCTTTTTCATATCACACAAATCAACGAAGCTATTTAGATTAGTAGCGGCATCTTCACTAGGAAGGCCAGCGAATTGATCTTTCATAACAAGATTCAGCAAAGCAGCATTGATTTCACAAGATTCAGTATCGGTAAGAGGAGCAATCAGAGTGCTAAGGAAATCATTATTGTTGGTATTGGTAAAGTCACATACTTTGGTATTATCTTGAGCCATCGTGACAAACAAGCAATCCAACACACGAGCAAACAAGAAGCAAGCGAAAAAGAGGCGAACGAAAAAGAGAGGGCGAATAAAATGGCAAGGGTGAAGTGGGGGAGAGGAAACCGAGGGGCAAATGGCAAATAATGTAATGCGGGAGATAAAGGTTTGTGATGGGTACTTGGTATTTTGACTTTTGCGTAGACCTCCCTGTCAACGGCGCCAGAAATCCTTCTTTCTACCTCTTGAGCACCGCGTTGGTTTTCCCTTGAAGAGGAAAGGATGATGCAGCAAAGTAGCGTAAGTATTTCCCTCAGTTTTTGAGAACCAAGGTATCAATCCAGTAGGAGGCTACGCGCGAGTCCCTCGCACCTACACAAAACAAATAAATCCTCGCAACCAACGCGATAAGGGGTTGTCAATCCCAACTTATGAGAGTGAGATCAGATAGATATGATAGGATAATATTTTTGGTATTTTTATGATAAATATGCAAAGTAAAATAAAAGCAAAGTAAAAGGCAATCGAAATAACTAAGTGTTGGAAGATTAATATGATGAAGATAGACCCGGGGGCCATAGGTTTCACTAGTGGCTTCTACATGAGCATAAGTATTCTACGGTGGGTGAACAAATTACTGTTGAGCAATTGATAGAATTGAACATAGTTATGAGAATATCTAGGTATGATCATGTATATAGGCATCACGTCTAAGACAAGTAGACCGACTCCTGCCTGCATCTACTACTATTACTCCACACATCGACCACTATCCAGCATGCATCTAGAGTATTAAGATCATAAGAACAGAGTAACGCCTTAAGCAAGATGACATGATGTAGAGGGATAAATTCATGCAATATGATAAAAAAACATCTTGTTATCCTCGATGGCAACAATACTATACGTGCCTTGCTGCCCCCACAGTCACTGGCAAAGGACACCGCAAGATTGAACCCAAAGCTAAGCACTTCTCCCATTGCAAAAAAGATCAATCTAGTAGGCCAAACCAAACTGATAATCCGAAGAGACTTGCAAAGATAACCAATAAAACAGAAAACAATTCAGAAGATTCAAATATTGTTCATAGATAAACTTGATCATAAACGCACAATTCATCGGTCTCAACAAACACACCGCAAAAGAAGATTACATCGAATAGATCTCCACAAGAGTGGGGGAGAACATTGTATTGAGATCCAAAAAGATAGAAGAAGCCATCTAGCTAATAACTATGGACCCGAAGGTCTGAGGTAAAATACTCACACTTCATCGAAGAGGCTATGGTGTTGATGTAGAAGCCCTCCGTGATGGATGCCCTTCCGGCGGAGCTCCGGAACAGGCCCCAAGATGGGATCTCGTGGGTACAGAAGGTTGCGGCGGTGGAATTAGGTTTTTGGCTCCGTATCTAATCGTTTGGGGGTACGTAGGTATATATAGGAGGAAGAAGTACGTCGGCGGAGCAACAGGGGGCCCACGAGGGTGGAGGGCGCGCCCTGGGGGGTAGGCGCGCCCCCTACCTCGTGGCCTCCTGGAAGCTTCTCTTACGTAGGGTCCAAGTCTCCTAGATCATGTTCGTTCCGAAAATCACGTTCCCGAAGGTTTCATTCCGTTTGGACTCCGTTTGATATTATTTTTCTGTGAAACTCTAAAAAAGGCAAAAAACAACAATTCTGGGTTGGGCCTCCGGTTAATAGGTTAGTCCCAAAAATAATAAAAAAGTGAATAATAAAGCCTAATCATGTCCAAAACAGAAGATAATATAACATGGAGCAATCAAAAATTATAGATACGTTGGAGACGTATCACCTACTAGGACTCCCAAGTCCTAGTAGGATTCCCCTTTTCCTTTCCGAAATAGGAGAGAAGAAAGAGGGAAAGAGAGAGGGAGTAGGAAAGGGCAAGGGGGGCGCCGCCCCCTTTCCCCTAGTCCAATTTGGACCCATGGGGGGGCGCGCGCCTCCTTCCCTTTGGCATGCCTCCTCTATTCCCGTATGGCCAAATAAGGCCCAATACTTCTCCCGGCGAATTCCCGTATCTCTCCGGTACTCCGAAAAATACCCGAATCACTCGGAACCTTTCTGATGTCCGAATATAGCCTTCCAATATATCGATCTTTACGTCTCGACCATTTCGAGACTCGTCGTCATGTCCATGATCTCATCCGAGACTCCAAACTATCTTCGAATCACATAAATCTTTAATACAAATCGTCATCAAACATTAAGCGTGCGGACCCTACGGGTTCGAGAACTATGTAGACATGACCAAGACACATCTCGAGTCAATAACCAATAGCGGAACCTGGATGCTCATATTGGCTCCCACATATTCTACAAAGATCTTTACCGGTCAAACCGCATAACAACATACGTTGTTCCCTTTGTCATCGTATGTTACTTGCCCGAGATTCGATTGTCAGTATCTCAATACCTAGTTAAATCTCGTTACCGGCAAGTCTCTTTACTCGTTCTGTAATGCATCATCCCGCAACTAACTCATTAGTCACATTGCTTGCAATGCTTATAGTGATGTGCATTACCGAGAGGGCCCAGAGATACCTCTCCGACAATCGGAGTGACAAATCCTAATCTCGATCTATGCCAACTCAACAAGTACCATCGGAGACACCTGTAGAGCACATTTATGATCACCTAGTTACGTTGTGACGTTTGGTAGCACACAAACTGTTCCTCCGGTATTCGGGAGTTGCATAATCTCATAGTCATAGGAACATGTATAAGTTATGAAAAAAGCAATAGCAACAAACTAAACGATCATAGTGCTAAGCTAACGGATGGGTCATGTCAATCACATCATTCTCTAATGATGTGATCCCGTTCATCATATGACAACTCATGTCCATGGCTAGGAAACTTAACCATCTTTGATCAATGAGCTAGTCAAGTAGAGGCATACTAGTGACACTCTGTTTGTCTATGTATTCACACATGTATTAAGTTTCCGGTTAATACAATTCTAGCATGAATATAAACATTTATCATGAAATAAGGAAATAAATAATAGCTTTATTATTGCCTCTAGGGCATATTTCCTTCACCTGTATCAACAGGGGTACGGGAAGTTTGACAATCAAGCATACCAGCACGAGAAAGAAGATCCAGAGTGTACTGACGTTGAGACAAGAAAACACCAGAGGAGTCATGGATAACAACAATACCTAAGAAGTGGTGAAGAAGACCTAAATCTGTCATAGAGAATTCCTGGTGAAGAAGACAGATAATATGATCTAAAAATTGTTGTGAGGAAGCTGTGAGGATAATATCATCAACATATAAAAGAAGGTAAGCAGTGTTGTTGTTGTGATGAAAGGTGAAGAGTGAAGTGTCAGAAGGGAAGGGGTAAAACCGATGGTTTGAGCATAAGTAGAAAAGCGTTGGAACCAGGCACGTGGTGCTTGTTTAAGACCATAAAGAGATTTTTGAAGAAGACAAACATGATTAGGATAGGAGGAATGTTCGAAGCCAAGAGGTTGTTGACAATAGACTGTTTCTTGAAGAGAGCCATGAAAAAAGGCATTTTTTACATCTAGTGATGAATTGGCCAGGAAGAAGATACGGCGATACTAAGGACAGTGCGAATAGTGCTGGGCTTGACAAATGGAGAGAAAGTCTCATCATAATCGATGTCGTGTTGCTAAGAGTAACCACGGGATAGCCATCGAGCCTTATAACATGCAAGACTCCCATCAGAATTAAATTTATGGCGAAAAACCCATTTGCCCGAAACGATATTTGTATTGGAAGGACGAGGAACTAACTACCACATGTTATTCTGCAGAAGGGCATCATATTCATCTTTCATAGATGTGGCCCAATTAGGATCTAGGAGAGTTGATTTGTAGGATTTGGGTAGAGAGGAAGGAGATAGAGATGCATGAAGATTAAGATGATCTTTTGCAGGTAAACGAAATACGGACTTGGCACGTGTGCGCATGGTATGATCGTTAGTAGGGGCTGGAATGGGAATAGCATGAGCAGGAGGGGTGGGGAAGATGTGGTGGACGCGTCCGGCACAACGGAGGAAGCGGACGCGGGTGATGGCGGTGAAGACTGCGGCGACAGGAGGTCTGTCGCAACAGAGTGTAATGGGTTTTCCTCTACCGGAACAGAGGTGATGACAGAAGTGGTCGCGGCAGGATCCGCTACCATGGCAGAGGATTCGGCTGGTTTCGCTGGATAGGTCAGCGGGTAAAAGAAGGGAAGATGATTGCGACGAGAGGGACTAGTGGACAGCGTGGGTGAGTTGGGATCTAATTGTTGATGCTCGAAAAAGGGAAAAATGTTTTCAGCGAATGTTACATGACGAGACACATGAACACGACCACTAACAAGATCTAGACAACGATAACCCTTGTGCTCGTCAGAAAAACCTAGATGGACACAAGGGGTAGAGCGCGGGGAAAGTTTGTTAGGAGAAGTGGAGTAGGAGTTTGGGAAACAACGACAATCGAAGACACGAACGTCGGAGTAATTTGGATGAGAGAGAAATAAAGAGAAGTAAGGAGTAGTTTGTGGGTTAACTTTGGATGGACGAATATTGAGTAAATATGTGGCCATGTGGAGGGCCTCAGCCCAGAACTTCGAAGGCATAGAAGATTGAACAAGCAGAGTGCGAATGATGTCATTAAGAGTACGAAGAGAACGCACGGCTTTGCCGTTTTGAGGGGAGGTATAAGGACAGGAGAAACGCAAGAGAATTCCATATTGTAGGAAGAAATTTCGATTTTTAAAGTTGTCAAATTCACGACCATTATCACATTGTATGAATCTTATAGGGAGGAAAAAGTGGACCGAGACATAGCGCTGAAAGTTAAGGAATATATTATGAACGTCGAATTTGTTGCGTAAAGGAAAAGTCCAATCATAATGAGTAAAATCATCAAGAATCATGAGAAAATACTTAAAACCAGATACACTGTCTATTGATGATGTCCAGAGATTACAATGAAGTAATTCAAAAGGAAAAGTACTAGAGGATTGAGAGGAACTAAAGGGAAGGCGAACATGTTTGCCCAATTGACATGACTGACACATAGAAGAATTATGAGTCTCTATTACAAGGTATTGAAAATTCACTAAGAAGTGTGGATAACACATTTTTATTGGGATGGCCGAGACGTTGGTGGCACAGATCAACAGAGGCCACCATAGATGTTGGAGGAGCAGCGACCGGAACACCATGGAGAGAATATAAATCACCGGAGCTATTGAATCGAGCGATCTCGGCCTTGGTCGGGGAGTCCTTCACAGACAAACCAAAGGGGTCAAACTCAACAGAAACATGATTATCAGTGGTGATTTGGAGAATAGAAATTGGATTTTTAATAAGAGCAGGAGCTACGAGAACATCACGAAGAAGCAAAGGCTTAGTTGGGGATTGGATTTGAGCCTGACCGACACAGTAAATAGGAATAGAAGATCCATCACCGAGAGTAATAGAGGGAAAAGACGAAGGTGTGCAAGAAGAAAGCAAATTACTCGATGCAGACATATGACGAGAAGCACCAGAATCGAAAATCCAACCCGTACCTGAGTTCCCTTGTGCAGCAAAGTTGTTCATGGCTTGTAGAAAAGCAGCTTGGTCCCAGCTCGAAGTCGAAGTAGAGGCCGGTGTAGTCATGGGAGCTTGCGGGTGTGGTGGCGTCGGCAGTAGGGCCAGCATCAGCGTAAAGAGAGAGACACCATCATTGTACTGCTGCATCTAGGGGGACGATGGAGCACCATAGGATGCATAAGGACTGGTGTTGTAGATCAATGGTGCGTAGGAGGGAGCAGTGTGGTATGCGGCCGTCGGCTATCGGGGCGCGAGGACGGGCGCGCCGGCGTGAGGGCAAGCACCGGGCTGCCAGCCACCGGTATAGGCAGGCGGGGCACCATATGGCGTAGGGGCGGACCAGGGCATTGGCCACGCCTGGACGAGCCCTGTCCATGGATCAGGAGATGGGCGCCATCCGGGCGGTGGCGGTGGTGCAGTTGATGAAGCCGGGGCGGTGGTGGTGCAGTTGGTGGAGCCGGGGGCGGAGCAGGAGCGGGCGTCGTGCGGAACTGCGGCGGCCTAGGGTTTTTGCCCCGGTAGTTGGGACTTGGACGCCAGCCGAATGGTTGAGGAGGTGTTGTTGGTGGAGGTGGCGGTGGCGGCGTTGACACAGGCGGGCGAGGAGAAGCAGTGAAAACCTGAGGACGGGAGTCCTTCGTAGTTAGGGCACGATCGGCCCATTGGAGCATCGAGCGAACCTCGGCGAAGGAGGGACGCGGACGCATCATAGGGATGAAGGAGGCCTGCTTCTCGAACCGCTCACTGAGGCCGACGAGGAGGACGTTGATGAGCTGGCGATCGTCGATCGGATCACCAATTTGCGGAGTTCATCCACGATCGCCTTGAGGCGTTGGCAGTAGACGCCAACTGATGAATCACCTTGCACCGTATTCCGAAGCTCGGTGTGGAGATTGTTGGCGCGAGCGTCGACGTTGTCCTGGAAGAGCTGACGAAGGTCCGCCCATAGGTCGGCGGCGGAGGCACCGTCACAGTGGACGAGATTGAAGATCCTTGTGGAGACTCGCATGTAGATCCATTGAAATAATGGCGAGATCATCCTTGACCCATTGCGGATCATGAAGTTGAGGAAGAGAGTCGTCGGCAACGTGAGAGCAGAGATTGCATCGCCCAAGGTGGACGTCGAAGAGGTGACGCCAATGGTAGTAGTTGTGAGCAGCGAGGTCTAGGGTTACGGGGATGTAAGGGCTAATATCGGAGATGGTGGCGGTGAAGGATATGCAAGGGGGTATTGGTGGGGGTAGAGCTAGAGTAGAGGTAGAGGCGGAGAAGGCCGTGGCCGCGGCGGCGATGGCGGCGCGCCGCTCGAAGTAGCCGGGTGGCGGCAGCGGTGGCGGGGCTGACGGGTTAGCCATACCCTAAGATGGAAAGTCTGATACCATGTAGAATTGTATTGAATAATTATTGATATAATATTGTGCCGGTACAAGAAGTATATATAAGAGCTAAGCCGTACCTGACCTAGCCTTATTACAAACCGAGTAGGAGTCTCAATCCTAATACAAGTTGTATTCCAACACCATGAAAGGTGGTGTGCTTTAGCAGACCCAAACATTTATCTGAAATAGAATGTGTAAATTTCACCTTGCTTATAGTCACGGACAACAATACATTTTTTGTAGTGATTAAGCAGCGAATGAATTGGGCAAAATTGCTCGTATGGCAAAAACAGAACTTGATGAACTGGAAAAAGATGTATGTTTTCACTTCACCTTGCTGCTTACTCAAAAAGATGGACATGCTGCATATGGTTTCTTGCCCGACCCTCAGCTATAGGACTTATCTAAGCCACTCTGCTTTCCCATGTCTATGATCCATCCAGGCATCCAGCTATATGTATTCTGAACATCTAGCTCTGTTTTCTTGAGACTAAGGCATAGCTTTATCACTTAGACAGTACGGGCAGCTAGCCGATTACGATAAGAGCAGCCACCGCTGGCACTTCGTCCTCCCAAAGGGAGGCTTCATTCACATTACATTCATAACCCAATTTAGCTACCAAATGTGCAGCTTAATTTACTTCTCTCCTACCTGATGGATACTGCAAGAGGAGATCAGGTCCTCGATGGCCACTGCGTGATTGGAGTGTGGGAAACTACCCTAGCTCTGGGCGACGCCTGCGTGTTATATCATCAGGGGCACGGCTCCGTGAAGCAGCGTACAAGTTGTTGAGAGTACAGACTTGGGAAGGAAGGGAGAAATATCTAGTTACAAGAGATAACAGAGAATATAACTACCTATCTCTATCCCTACCTGTAGTCTTCGGTTACAAGGAGGAGGCCAGCTATCATAAGCTGTCACGATACAATATGTGTCGTTTTACACCCTCTCTTAATCACAACTTGGTCAAGTTGAGATTACACTTGAATTCCTCAAGACTCCTCGTAGGCAATGCCTTTGTGAATCCATATGCAATCTGATCTCGTGAATGCACACAACCATATTATTAAAAATCCAGGTTTAGAACAATGCCTCAATTAGTAGTGCAAAACTCATAAAAAAATAAACTGCCACAATCGGCGAAAATAGGAAAAGATGACTATACACCTATCTTATTGTTGAACGGCCATCCAAACCGGGTGTAGGTATCCTGTGCAACCATCTCCCATTGGTTGCATCCAATATCCATAAGCTCCCCGTGGTCCGCGTGGCTGAGTAACGACCACGTACGGAACCAAGCCGACGCCCTGAAGATAACCTACAAAAAATTCGTGATGGTTTGTCTATTAAAGGCAGTGTCGTTCCGATAATTACATATGGCTCAAAGCAATGCACACATTCCTACTTGAATATGTGCCACTGTTTTAGGCTCTATCTTTGTTAACCAAGTCTCACATAGATGCGAGATCGAGATGGGCGGAGCAACATTAAAGGAAACGTGAATGATCCGCCACAATAACTTAGCAAGTGGGCATTGGAGAACAAGATATTCTATTGTTTCGTCCTGATTGCAAAAGCGAACATCATTTACTAACTTCCTAGCTATGCTTTGCCAAGTTATTCTTTATCAAAATGACTCCCTTATGTACAAACCGCATAAATACCTTGATTTTCAACGACGCCTTAATTTTCCAAATGTGAGTCGACCTCGGGATAGTTCCGGTGTTTATCAGTCTGTATAGACAGACTTAACCGAAAAGACTCCTGACACGGACAACTTCCAGTGCAAGGAGTCTGCTACATCAGAAAAGTTAATCTCCATTAACCTGCACACGAGATGCAGCCATCTATCCCATCATTCACCCACTAGCGATTGTCTGAACTGAATGTTAAGAGGAACATACCCCAACACTGCACTAACAAGAACCACTATCTGTTGTGCAATGTTATATAAGGAGGGATACTGCAAGGCTAGTGTGGTCTCTCCCAGCCAGGTGTCTACCCAAAACCTTGTACCATGTCCATTCCCTACAATAAATTGCTCCTGTTGAAGAAGATAGTCTTTGTCTCATAAGCCCCTTCCAAAAAGGAGAGTCAGACGGTTGTGCCGTCACTTGTGCCAGCGTTTTAGAATTTAAGTATTTATTACGCAACAGTTGTATCCAAACTCCATCCCTCTCTACCGCTAGTCTGTAAATTCATTTGCTAAGTAAGCACTTATTTTTCACTTCTATATTCTTGATACCCAAGCCACCTTGATACCCAAGCCACCTTGGTCCCATTTGGCCAACCTATATTTAGTTTTGTTTACACTGATATGATGATGCACTTGCTGTTTTTCTTTGATGTTTTTCCTATGTGCCAAAAGAAATTCAACATCACGATAGAGATATTATTTTCTCTTGTGTTTAACTGTACGGTGTGCTTGTCATTGCAATGTATGATTTCAAGTTTGAATTGCATAGCGAAGTGTATGTTTGTTCTTCTTGTTGTCTACGGTGAATCCAATCCAGTCATGGTTGTACGCATAGAAGTAGCTGGGACATATTATAAGTGACGTATACTTTTTTTTATTTTTTTACAATTTACAAGCATTGCAAAAAAAACGTAGCCCTGTCTGATGCGACTTGGCGGCGGCTACCCATTGGGTCTGCGGCACATGGGCTCGCAGCACATGCAAGCATGTTTGGAGATCATATCACACTCAGAGATGTGCCTAGCTGATTGCTGAATATTGCTTGTAATGAACATGTGACAATGGAAATGTAATGTGTCTTACCCCTAAAAGCAAAATCTGTAAGTAAGTCAACGTTGCTATTATAAATTAAGTAATTGATTGCCAAAATCCATCTTGTGATTTTGTGCACAACTCCATAGTGGTCATATTTTCATACCCACATTTACATAAATATGTTTGTATACCTTCTCTAGAGGGATAATTTCATAGTTTTCAATAACTGAAAAGACATGATCAATTATCTAGTGTTTATCCAATATAACGAGTGTACTTCTCTTTTTATTTCTTAGTTGGCCATCTGAAAGCTATTATCTCATTTTACGAGAATTCTACCAAATTACTCATTTAGTTGAAATATATCTAAATTTTATGGTATATAAGTTTTGGACCCACTATGACAGCTCGAGATCACATGTTGGCAGCCATGACATGCCACATCGAATAGGCCACGACTGCCCCACAATACAATGAAAGCTATTGTGGAGTAGCTTAGAGCAAATGGAGAACTCTTGTGAAGCAACCTCCATGATGACTTTCCTATGCTTTGTTTGGCCAACCGCTGTATACCGCAAATGTCCAGGAGGTGTTTGATGCTTTTTTGTGTAAGATGGGCTCATGACCATGTTGCGAGACTGGCATATATTGATCTTAATGACCAAACAAGTCTCTCCTAATTTTCTCTTGATTTTAAAAGTAATAAATATTTTTCCTTAATTAAATAACATTTTTGGCATTTACTTAAAGTATTTTTAAAGATGGCTTAAATACTTTTAAATTATTTATCATTTTTTGATGGAGATAGTGGTCTTATATATATTATACCTCATTAATAATTTTTAATGAACTATTGTTTTCTAAAAATAAATACTTTTAGTTCAAGCCTCTAATTTAGGGTTTTGGATAATAAAATGAGTTTAGACTCTTTTACGCCAAAATAATTCATAATCAAAATATCGTTATGTCCTTGACATATGGCATGACCATTGGGCGTAAATTGGGGTAGGGGATTGGAAGGGATTGAATGTGGTACTGTGAGTATCATGCCCTTCAGCTCAACGATCATCCTATAAATGTGCGTGTGTGTGGTTCCAACATTAGATGCCAGACTCTCTCTGCTGAGACTAGGCTCAGCCATGTTTCCTGGAGCTCCTTGTTGTTTCTAGGAGATATAGCCAGGGCTAGCAATTATCTGACCCACGACAATAGGCTCGGGATGTCGCTGACATGTGATGAACTAACGATGAACCTAAGAGATGGTGTAGCTATGTGCTAATTAATTTCTTTCCAATTTGTGTTTCTTTCTCATGTATTCTCTTATGAGTTCAAGAATGATCATGGATCACATACATTAGACTAAATGACAAAAGATAGGCGTGTGTATTCTGGTGGCGTAGGAAACAGTCCCAAGCTTAGACACCAACAACCATGCATCGACACCATTCGCATGAACATGACCAAATAACAACATATTGGTCCTCATAATCCAATGCCCCTCCACATCCCCTAAAACCGACTCTTCTTGCTTGTCCTCCAAAAAAGACTAAGGCATATCAAGAACGTAGCCTTGAATCCATAAGCCATGTCGCTTGACTCGTCCCGCTCAATATCATCCCCTCGTCCATTGATCAATCAATACCATGTGATCGCAGTTAGACCGTGTAGGCCTACATTTCTCAGTCACTATGGGTGGTCATTTAGTAACCATGACAGAATGTGACTTAGCAAGCCAGGTGTTACACTACAACTACCTGAGATGTGTGCCTAAGGTGAAGGGTGCAAAACTTGAATGGGGTAAAATGTGAAAATTCCTGCTAATTGGGTAACTCGGATAAATTCTCATAAATAATGTTGTTGTTGTCACAAATGCAACCCAGGGGATAAAAAATGGAATTCACTGTAAAATAGTTTACTCCATTATCCTAATATTTACCAAACTAACTAATATCATGCACTTGGTTGAGAATGTAATGTTTCTATAATATATCATTTTTATCTCACTTTGTATAAAGAAAAGAAGTTTATATGCATTTTGCCTAAGGAAGGCATTTGCATGAGACATCATAAAACACCTAATCTTTGTACGAGTCAGTAAATTATAAATTTATCATGACAGCTAAAGTTGTACATGATGCAACAACAAATGTAGAATCAAAAGGTAGGTACCAAATTATAGTGTGACACGCAACTCTCACAATAGAAGGTAATATAAGCCACTTGAAGGGCATGTCTCTCATGTTATGGCCACTATACGAGAGGACTCACGTGTCCACATGCACATAGCAAGGGAACTAGGCCGCACTAGGATTTAGAGGCATCAAGAATGATACCTTCACTGAGATCCATCACAGTTGAGATGCTCCAGTAAGCTTTGCATCCATATGCGCCCATACAACTTGGATGAAATGAAGCATAAGCAGATGATACACACAAAAATGCAGACTATACTCCACATGGCTCCCCCTCATCTTCCTTCCCATGTCCCCACCACCACAACCTTCCTCCCTGCCCTGGCTAGCCACAACTGGTGACCAGATGGTTACTACGGTCTGTTGTTCTCGAAGGGCCGGTGGCCGAATTATATTAGATAGGAAGAGAAGTACATAGTACAGCCGGGAAGTAGTCTAGGCGGACTAGAGCTGGGACCCAACACAAAATTAGGCGTTTGCCGGCAGGTCGTAGATGCAACCTGCAGCCCGCCACATTCTAATGTCTTCCTTAATTAACTCCAGCACCCTGTCTACGGTGTTGGCTACATTATCAAAAATTCTCGCGTTTCTCTCCTTCCATATCCTCCAGTGTATCAGGATAGCGATCGTGTCGAAATTCCTCCGTAACGGTTTCGGGATTGCCGCCCTCGCCTTCAGCCACCAGTCTTCCGTCGTGCCAAAATGCTCGCTGGGCACCTGGAAATTAGCCCCCGTCCAGGTTCTGAAGCTCCACCAGAGCTGTTGTGTAAATCTGCAATTTACAAACAAATGTGAGCAGTTTTCCGGCTCCTGCGCACAAAGCGGGCAAATGCCGTTGGATGGCCAACCCCTTCGCTCAAGATTGTCCGCCGTGAGACACTTCCGGTGGACCGCCAACCACATAAAGAACTTGCATCTTGGAGGTGCCTTGGATTTCCATATTGGTCTGGAGCAGGCAAACCGTGTGTTGCCCATGAAGAAGAGTTGATATGCACTCTGGACGGAGAACTGGCCATCCGAAGTGAGCTTCCATACAAGGTGATCATGGGAGTCTGGAGCCAGGGCTGTTTCCTGAACCAAGTCCCAGACTTGAAGGTATTGTGCTATGGCAACGAGGGAAATCCCTCCAGTGATGTCCCTGATCCAAGATCTGTTGTGGAGAGCCTCTCTGACCGATCTGCCCTTGTCCCTGACAAAAGAGTAGAGGGCCGGCGCCATGGTCGCGATTGAGCGTCTGTCCGGAAGCCAATTGTCGGTCCAAAACTTGGCCCTTGCTCCATCCCCCAATGTCATATGGCAAGCAGCAGCAAACATGGCCTGCACTTCCTTTTCTGTGCTATCCGGAAGCCAATAACACGGCCGCTCTTCCAAGTCCCGCCTCAGCCACGACCATTTGCAGCGCAGGGCCATCCCAAAGCACTTAAGGTTAATGATCCCTAGTCCTCCAAATTCCCTTGGCATGCAAACCCTTGCCCAAGGCATGAGGCAGTGCCCCCCACTAACTTGCTCTTCTCCTTTCCAAATGAACCCTCTGCATTTTCTGTTGATGATTTTAATGGCCCACATCGGGAGTGGTAGCACAGCCATAAAATGGATCGGCAGCGCCATCAGCATCGATCGTGTAAGGGAGAGGCGGCCCGCCGTGGCTAGCATCTTCGGCTTCCACCCTTTGAGTTTTCCAGAGAACTTGTCGATTAGGGGCATCAGATCATGGCGCCTAAGCCTGAAGATAGACAGTGGCAAGCCCAAGTACTGAATCGGGAATTGTTGTCTGTTGTTGGAGTGACAGACAGATTCCTAAATATGGACTGTTTATTCTGTGGGTAAAACTTGTATTACTCACATCACACAAAATTACAATCAGTGTTGTTTAACACAATAGCTCCAGGTGGACCGAACCTCAACCAGTTCATGGTTCTATCCTCTACACGAGGTTCGCCAAAGAGTCGCTATCTCTATTCTGAAAACGACTAATGTGAGTAATACCATCATACGAAGGCCCATGAGGTACTTGATCTTTTTCACCAAGGACGAGTAGAGCGATCTATCAATGTCGCGAGCTTGAATCATCTTAACTGCTACTGAAGAATCCATCTCAGTTGCAACCGGCAAGTCAATACGTGAAAAGGCTAAGGAAAGTCCTTCCATGCACGCACCAAGTTCTGCTTCCAAGGCGTCTCTAAATATGGACTGTTGCAAGCTAATCATCTCGCGTCGGCCAACACTGGACTTCTTACAAAGATGGATGTGATTAGATAACTCTGCGAAAAAACCCATCTTAAGAGAAGCATGCATCTGTCTCCCAAAACCAATGTGTTTTACTGATGAAGTTAGAGCAACTCCAACGCGCCGACTCAAACGGACGGCGCTTTTGTCTGCTTTTTGTCCGTTTGGATCGGCCGTCCGCTCGGCGTCTGTCCTGTTTTTCTTTTAGGTCTACCATGTGCCCAATGCCCGCGACCCATTTCATGTCCACGCACAAATTTGAAAAGGCATGCGGCCATAGATCATGCCAGCAGCCATGCCGTCGCCCAAAGTTCATGTCGGCACCATGCCAGCGACCGGCATACAATGCCAGCCTCCAAAAAAGCTACCACATAGTTCATACTGGCGCACTTGCCAGCAGCCGGCACACATGCCAGCACACAAAAAGGGGTGGGAAATTCGACCACGCCATCTCAGCCGTCGTCATGCCAGCACACTTGCCGGCATACAAAAAAGGAATGGCGGTCGCCACCATAGATCACTCGTCGTCGAACTTGAGCATGTCGACCTGCATCTTCTCGAACCATGGTCTCTTTCTCGGCGACACGATGTTGAGGTCCACCTTCATGATCTCCACCCCGTCATCATGCTAGAGAGAGCCACTTCTTTCGCCTTGGTCTTGGCATTGGCGGCCTCGATCTCGAGCATCTTGGCTTGCTTCTCGGCCTCCATCTCAAGCATCCTCGCTTGCTTCTCTGCCTCCATCTCAAGCATCCTCGCTTGCTTCTCCGCCTCCATCTCAAGCCTCCTCATTTGGATCTTCATGAAGGCGTTCATTTGCTCTTCCTTGTGTTGCTGGCGCTTCTCCTTCCTTGAGTCCTTCTTGCTAATCATGCCCTCCAGGGGTTGCGAGCAAGGTGATTGACACCGCATCTCGCTTGTCCTCCTTCTTGGAGTTGGTCTTCCCCCACGGCCGTGGCTTCTCGCCCTCCTCAACCTCCTCCATGGCTTTATCCCCCCCCCCACGCGACGTGAGGGCGGCATATTGCACTTTGAACTTCTCCTCCTCGTTTATGACCATCCAACAATGGGAGAGGTTGAATAACTTGCCTTCATGTTGGACCTTGAATGCCTCCAAAGCTTGGAATGCCTACAAATGAATAGCATGCAAGCATATGGTCAAATGGATATGCAAATGGACATGCAAGCATAAAGGGAATGGAAACAAAGAGGGGCGCATGTATACCATGTCTTGCATGCTGATGCCACTCACGGGGCGTGCCTTGATGCCCTCAATGGTGGCACAAAACTTGTTGCACTCTTGTTGTATCACCCTCCATCGCTTTGAAATGGACACCCACCCGCGCGTGCTATGCATTTGGTACGACGCAAACTTCTTGTGTTCATGGAACACGTGATGGACACGAATCCAAAAGGTTGATGCCTTTTGTTCGGTGCCGACCTTGGGGTATTGCCCAATGTCCCTCCAACACTCACACAGGAGCTTGTCCTCCGACGACGTGTATGCCTTTGTCCACTTGCTCTTGCGCTTCGGCTACGCCTCGGCAGCTTGGTTGGCGAGCTCGTCCTCGGAGAAAGGCTCCCCGTGGATGTCAATTTTATCCTCTTCCTCGAGGCCGTAGTCCTCCGGGAACTCGTGGTTGAGGGGGAAGCCATCCATGCCGACCTGATCTTCCATGAAGGCGTCGTGCATGGCAGCTTGATCATAGGTCGCCAGCGTGAACGGCCCTCGGCCGTCTTGGCTTTGGGTCTCATCGGGATCGTAGCCAGCCGTGGCGGCACCATGAGAAGAGCTACCGGCCGCCGCACCACCCTCGAAAATGATGCTCTCCATGAAAGGGTTGGCCGTTTCCTCATCGCCAGCCACCGGCATTCTGTCGAACAGGTTGCGGGCATCGGGGAGCACGTTGGCTGGCATCTCCCGCGCGCATTTCCTTGCACCTCCCGGATGATGAGGCACCGACTACCGGCGTGGCGTTGAGTTCGATGGGCACGGGTGTGAGTGTGGAAGGCGCCACCACGGTCACCTCCGGCGAGCATTCTCCGGAGAGTCGGGAGGCTTGCGGGTAGACGTGGAAGCCGGGAATCGGCTGCGTCACCGACGCGCGCGGCGACTCTGGCAGCACCATCCGAGGCAATGCGGACGAGCCAGTGCTGGCCACGACCACGGTGGTGTTGACAAGCTCGTGCTGGCCAGGGTTTAACCCTAGGTAGATCAGGGCCTCCCTCATAGACGCCGCGACTCGGGCGTTGGTTTCCTCCTGCGTGGTGGCGGCCGCTGCTTCGTCCCTTGCGCCAGCCGTGTGCCTCCGGCCCTTCCTCTTTGCTGACTCCAGGGCCAGCTCCTCGGGCGTCAGCTGCTTCTTCTTCTTGGGTGCTACGGCGGTCAGGGGGGGCTTGCCTTTGCCAGAGGTCGGCGGCGGCATCGAGGGCGTCATCCATGGCGAGCGGCCGGGAGCACGAGCGGGCGGGAGGGTTTTGGGAAATTGGAGGAAAATGGTGGACGCTTTGCCATTGACTGGCGGGCCAGGGGGAGTAGTTGCCGCGTGCCGCGCGTGTCCGCCTCTTGTCCGCGCAGACGCAAATCAGGCTCAAAATTGGATCGGGAATAGGTCGGCAGGCGGACGAGAAGCGGATGCTCGTCCGTTTGGGTCGGCGCGTTGGGCCGACTTTTCTGTCCGCACCAACCCAAACGGACGCGCGCGGGCGAAATGGATCGGCGCGTTGGAGTTGCTCTTATGATCAATGAATTCTCATGTATTCTTTCGTGTTCATAAGTGCAAACAAAGTTCAACTTCACAATTGAGGGATGATTTTTCAATGCGCTTGTCATGTCCACCTGCATTTTTGTTGAATTTTTTCCTTCTACATTTTTCAAATATGAATTCCATCGACAAAACTGTGGGATTTCTTTCGTAGTGTAAGGTGTAATTTGACAGGGCTGCACGCATAGAAGTAGCAGTAGCGGTGGGGCGTGTCACAGGTGACTAATGAGTCGCTGCTAATGTGATATGTACTCATTTGAAGCTTCTCCTTTTTGGTTAGGGAAACAATGACAATGTGAGCGATGTGATTGGTATTCATCCTCGCTTCGACTCATCTACTATTTTTGGGAAGTAGGTAGATTTTCTTTTGGAACCGGAAGAACTCAAAGTGGGCTGCACTTTTTCATTGCGGCAGATCAGCAAAGAGACTGCCAATTAGCCATAGTTCATCCACAAAGGTCAGTAACTATGGCAATTGCAAAATTGATCCCCATGTTCTCTATTTCTTGAGTATTTAACAAAAACTATCACATTTCATGGAAACATGTCTAGAAACTACCATTTTACGAATTTGTGCCGAAAACTATCACTTTTTTGCTAATCTGTGACTAAAAACTACCATGTCGGAATAGTGCCCGATTCGCCTCTTCTAAACGCCTTTCTGACAGATGGGCCCATAAGTCAGGTTGACCGTTAACTTTGACCATTATTACAAATGGGGCCCACACGTCACCCTCTTCTTCCTCCTCTCTTCCTCTGTTTGTCATTTCTACAGACACCTCGTGTGCCCCTGCAGTTCGCCCGAGATCCCGGAGATGTATTCCGCCGGGATGTGCGCCTACGCGCAACTCAGCTGTGCGCTGGCCCGCGCCAGACGCACGCTCGAGGCCGAGGCTGGCCCCGATGCACAACCGCTCAAGGCGCGGCGCGCGGCGTGCAGCCCGACCTCGGCGCTCGGCCTCTGCTGCTCGTCCGTGGCCATCAACTCCAGCGAGGAGCAGAGCGACAGCTGGGGAGGCGGGGACGCCTTGAGCAGGGCCAACTCACGTCGGAGGAAGCCCGGGACGTCCTGCTTGGCCACGGGCCCTTGCTACTGTCCGCTGCCGCCGCAACTTCTGCTGCTTCCCGCCGCTGCTTGTTGTTGAGCACGCACAAACCACACACACATACATCAAGCATGCACATCATGATCAGCATGAATCAAGCACGCACAGCATGGCAGCCTCGACGCGCTCCTGCCCGTGGCGGCGGCTAGAGGCGGCCGGCAACCAGCTCGCCTCGTTGCTCGCCGTGCACGTCGCCCGCCGTGCCCACTGCTGCTCGCCACGTCCGTAGCACGCCGCGCCCGCTGCTGCTCGCCTGTTCCGCCACGCGCCGCGCCGCTGCTCGCCGCGCCCGCCGCTGCCGCTGCCGCATATCGCTGCCCACTGCATGCAGCCGTAGCTTCGCGTGCACCGTGCTGGCTTTGCATGCTAGCTTGTGTGCGTGCGCAGCCGTGCGCGTAGCCGCCGCCGCGAGCGTGTGCGCCGTCGTGCGTGAGTGAGCGCCGGCAGTGGTCGGCGGCGGAGGTGGCTTGCAGGTACATACGAGGTGTTTGTATAAATGCCAAAGAGAGGGAGAGAGGAAGAAGAAGAGGGTTGACGTGTGGGCCTCATTTGTAATAACGGTCAAAGTTAACGGTCAACCTGACTTGTGGGCCCATCCTGTCAGAAAGGCGTTTAGAAGAGGCGAATCGGGCAATTTCCCGACATGGTAGTTTTTGTCACATATTAGCAAAAAAATGGTAGTTTTCGGCATAAATTCTTAAAATGGTAGTTTTTGGGCACGTTTCTATGAAATGTGATAGTTTTTGGTTAAATACTTCCTATTCTTTGATGCCACCGGATTGGTCGTTGTTCTGTGGGCTCCCAACCGCACGGTGTCGCTCTAGTGCACGGTGCCCAAGAATTCCACGAGTGCATGCACATGAACCACACAGCAGGGCATGGTGTTTCCACAACTAAATTCATACATAGAGTAGTACAATAACAAATGCAAATAATCAAAAAGTAGGTGGCATATTAAATTGGCACTAGTTCTCTCTAAAGAAAAGGTAATATAAGCCAGCCGAAGAAGCATCGATCTCACGCTGTGCTAAATACCAGAGGACTTCCAACTACTTTGTACAACACCATTTTGTTGCTATATGCATCTCAATGCACATACCAAGAAAATGGCATGCTAGGATTTAGAGGCATAAGGAATGGCACTTCCACAGCTAGAGCGAATCTATCAAACCTGCACCTAGGTCACATGCCTGGGCTCGGCACCACCATTTACATAAACTCTGGTGAGCACTTCAGCCGGCATGCCTTTAGGGGCGATGGTTTCAAGCATTCAGCTAGGGATGCAGGGCGGCGCCCGATCCTCCCCACTTCCAGTTCAAAACGAGAAAAATCTGCTTTAGCTGGATCAGACTCCGTATAGAGTAATTTGTACTAGCTTGGCACTTTTGCGGGACTTCGCGGGATGCCGCTCTGCACCCCTGCAATCGGCTCACCACTGAGAAATGGTGTCTTTGCCGGCGCGAAATGCATGCAACCCCCATTTAGGAACCGATTGCGGAAGGATAGCTCCTATGTTCTTGGCCACTGTCTGGCCTTTTTTTCTGTGCCCTCTTTGTTTCTTTCTTTTGTTATTTGATCATGGTTGATATCCAGCTTGAAAGTGTGTTCTTGTGCCTGCTAATACATGCGAAGCCAGCATTTTGTTGGGGGGTTTTAGGGAAAAAACACTCGCTGCAAAAGCCAACAACTTCCGCCAGAGCTAGAAACGATGATTAACTTCATAATTGGGCTATCAAGGCCGCTCCTGGTTGTATGGGACCACAAACGCCATCTTCCTCCATGCCCTGACCGACCATAACATACGCCGAGATGGTTACTATGGTCCATTGTTGGTGCTAAAAATGGATTTTTTAACATGGACTATTGGCATGGACCGCGACCTAGCGATCGCGATCTAGCGCCGCCGCCCACCAAACAGCGGCGCCGGAAGCAATTTCCTCCCGTGTCATCCCCGCTCGGGCGGCACCAGAGCCCCCCCCCCCCTAGCCAGCACCAGCCTTAGGCTGACCTCCCTGGCCGCCGCTGCCGGCGGCGGTGGCGGCGCTCGTCTCGCCAAAGGCAGAGGCCTGAGGAGGCACGCAGCGATGGTGCATCGGGGCAAAGATGCATAGTGGCGGGGGCATGCGGATGGTGGGATGTGGAGGACAAGGCACTATTGTGGCGGCCCTGGGAGTGGGCGGATTGGGCGAGGCCGGTCCTCAGAGGTACCATTCGAGGCGTTGCTGCCATGCCAGGCGGGCGGCCGCAGCGGGCCCGTTCTAGGGCTGATCTAGGCCGGCGGGTTGCAGCAGCCGCTGCGTGCTTCGGCCAGACAGCTTGCTGCCGACGGGAGGTGGCGGCGCGGGTCTTTTTGGCTCTGACCTCCACCGGATCCAGCGAGGTCGGCGATGGTTTGTTTCGTCTTCTCCTTTGCAACCAGCTGGTGGCGTGGGGGCTGCTGGCTCGGCTTGACTAAAGGTGGTTGGCGTTGGTGTTCTTCGAGTTCCAATTCGTTGATCTGCTTCATGCTGGCCTTCTCGATTTGGACGCCGACGAGTTTCGGTCTTCCTCTCCGAGATCTTAGCTATTGGCGCATGGCGCTACTAGATTTTTAGATCGGAATTGATCGGGTCGGGCGCACCCTTATCTTTGGTCAGATAGGCTTCATGAGGGCGTGGCGTGAAGCTTTGCTATCTTGTCGGTGCCATGGGACATGTCTAAGTATAGATTTCCAAGCATTGACAGTGGTGAAAAAAGTCATGATGGCTGCGATCGGAGGCTTCTAATGGCGGAGAGGAGATTTGGTTACAATGAAGACATGCGGCACATGTATTTCCTATGTGTCCGGTGTTGAGTACTTGCAGTAGCGGTCTTGGCAGGAGGGGGCGGCAACACAGGCGGAAAGCATATCTGGTGGTGCTCTCAAGTACCGAGCCACGATTTCCAGGGTGAAGGCCCAAGGTCTGGCCTTAATTGGTTGTATCTGGCAATGGCCTTGCTGAAGGCATTGTTTTGGGATCTCGGTCTTTCTTCAGGGTGAAAACTCAAGATCCTTTCTTCAGGCATTGTTTCCTTCTCGAAGGCGTCACTTTTGGAGAACCTCTTTTGTTGTCCAAGTGTTGTCTTTGGTGGTGGTTAGAGAGTTGTTGTTGCGAGTGTTTCATCACTGCGACGGGGTCTTTGTTTTTATAGTTCTCTCTTTTTTATTTTGTTCTTGGTTGTGTGCATCCTGGATGTGTTTCGATATCTTGTTGATGTAGAGGCTGTGTATAATTGGTATCTTCATGATAATAATATATTTCCCCTTTCAAAAAAGGATTATTGGCGTATACTCTTTTCACACCGGCCTTTCTTAAAAACATGGATGTGATTGGATAATTTTGTGACGAAGTCCATCTTTATATTCTCATAGAATTTTTTTAAATTCCTTTACTTGTACACTTGTTTGTGTGTTCAACAATACACTCGGCCGCACTTGGAGGAACCCTCTGACAACGAGGTGCGATATCTCGGAGCTTGGCCATGCAAGCATCACTAGCTAATGGACGAATCCTAACATGCATCTGTCTCCCAAAACCAACGTGTTCCACTCTTGAAACGATGATCATGAATTTCATGTTCTTTTTCACGTTCATAAGTGCAAAGAAAGTTGGATGTCAAGATCAAGAGATGTTTTCTCACTCGTTTACTTATATAGTGTGCTCGTTCTGTATATCTCCAATTTTCAAATTTGAATTGCATCGGCAAAAGTGTATGAGTTCTTTTGCAGTGTAAGGTGTAAGTCAGCCAGTGCTGCATGCATAGAAGTAGCAGTAGCTGGGGCATGCTACATGTTACTGTTATGGGATCTGTACTCATTTGAAGCTTGGCTCTCTCTCTCTTTTTTTCTTCAATGATGAACTAAGCGATGTGGTTGGTATTCATCCTCGCTTCGCCTAATGTAGAGCGGCGACATATTTTGCTTTCAAGCACATTTTTGGGAAGTAGGTAAAAAAATTCTTTTGGAACCGGAAGAACTCAATGGACTACAAATTTTCTTTTCTCGACTATGCACGAGCGTGCATATTATAACTATACTAAACCTAGCCAGGATTCATTTTTCTGGTTTTTTTGACTTTTTCTCGTAGTGAAAATCCGGCCAATAGGGTGGCGACACGTTATTTACCGGGGGATCTGGCCAGGTACAGTTTCGGGTGTCCACAGCAATTCCGCGTGAGATTTGATACATTCCTTTTGCAGCATCGTCGGTTTGTGCATGCGCTGTACAAATTTGATTTGACGACATGGTTTGGCGGTTTCCTTTTGGAGCTTTGCAAGCGGTGGCCCCGGTGCTATCGGTTGTGATCTGCATGCGCGTGTTGTTCGACTTGGTCGGTTAGAATTTGCATGCATGTGCGATCGTTTTTTGTTAATTTTATCATCGATTTTCTCTCCGTGTATTTCGGTTGCGGCCGTCGCCTACAACGGCGTTCTGTGGAAGGCTCTCTTTCTGGATGCGGCCACCTCCTTCGAAGGTACGTCTGGAAGTCTCCCGTTTCATCACTCCACCGCCCTACGTCGCTATAAGAATCATCCCTGTCGTGTGTTTTCCCAAGGGCAATCCTGATTGTGCCCACGTCCGTTCCCCCCACCTTGCCGGCGGCCCGTCCCTCGCCGGAGCCCCACTACTGGGCCTCATGCCTCTCCATCCACCGGCACCGGCCCTCCTTTGTCCGTTCCGCCGAGGTGGTGTCACACCCATGAGAAGGCGTACGGGAGACGCATGGAGGTCACAACAAGCAGTCCCCCGCCCAAAAATTTGGGAGCGGCCGCCTCGCTTAGCTCCTCGTGTAGCGACAGCCATGCGGGAGAGGGTCGACTGCTACATCGTCGCCATGATCCACCCCTGAAGCCGTAGCCATCGCGTTGGCCGCTCCAAGCACATGACGAAGGCCGCAGTGGCGCAGCCAGTGCTCACGGCGTCGCCTTCATCTGAGAGGACCAACATCATCAAGCGCTCCATCGAAGGATCTGGCTTCCCTGGCCGGCGTCGGGTCCATCGGCCAGAGCCTCGCCGGTGTTGTTCAGCCGGTGGGACTATGAGACGCAGTTCTGGGAGCTCCAGCGGCAGCATGAGAGGTACATAACTTGTGGATACGCAGATACCTACTCCGCGGCTACTCGACAAACCATCGGCGACTCTTTGGTCACCGTTGGCTTCCTATCGCCGGTCGGCCTCCCCGCCGCCGCATACGCTCAGCCCCGGAAGCTGGCTTGCCATCCGTCTTTGTTCGCTGCTATTAGCTGTGTTTTTTAGACGATTCTGTAAGAGAAATGACGAAGGGGAATTGGACGCCGCCGGCTACTGTTGCGTGCAGGATTCGTGCAACGGGGGAGGATATTAAGAGCAGATGACAAGCAAAGGCGACGACTTTAGATAATGGAGAGGCTGCCTAGATGTTAACCTCTCACATGTTAATCGAGATCAAGAAGCCTGGATGCTAGCGTTTTCAAATTCACACCCACGCACCGCCGCACATGCTACTGTGCCATCACTGGACGTCTGGTGCGTCACCATGCACTCACTGTCTTGCATAGGCCTTTCTTAGTGGCGATGTCTCCAGACGAGTTGCTATGGGTGACGCCTCGGATCTGGGAGGGCCGTACGTCGGTACGTGCTGCTCGGTTGCCAGCCCCAGCGAATCTCTGTTCTATTTAATTTCAAAAGTTTGGTCGTGTTCTACATATCCTTTTCTTATACGGATTCTACATATATTTTGATCCCAGTATAATATTATTTGGATTATACTCATTACTCAATGATGAGGGTAGAATTAGTGGATGCTTGCTATAAAGATGGACGTATAATCCATATGGTTGGATTCTGGATTGATCCGTATGGTTGAACAGAATAAAGAGTTGGACACAACATGCCTACACGGAAACACCAACATGCACGGTCCTTGAACTAATTATAGTTCATTTCTTCACGTATTAGTAACTTTTCTATTCCTGCAACAAGGGATTCCTTTTTCTTTTTTGAGATTTTCTTGGATTTACCAGCAAATTTTATGAGCTTGCCATGTGAATTCTGGAGTAATTGAGTGGTACGCTCCTTGGGTGGACATAGCGATTTATTCTGGGATTTGTTTTTATTAAATTACCTTTTGTTCGTTTGCTTTCGGTTTGACCGCTGATAGGTGCATGCATTGACGGGCGTGAAATTTGGAGTGATATGATTACCTGGCGGTCGATGTGACTACATGCGTGCATGTGATTAGCGTAGGTGCTTTTCCTATTATTTTTCTTCCAACTGAGATATTTTCCTTCGGTCGTTTTGTGTGGGTGGCTTCTTTTCTTTATTCTTTTTTTAATTTTAGTACCTCTCCGTGCGTATTAAGATATATTTTCTGACTTTTTATCATCTCTGGTTTGTTTCCCGTCGTCACGTTTGCATGTGTGGCTTAATAATGGTTTTGACGGGGTGGATTATGGTCGACGTGTTGCATTTTGTTATTTCATTATTGTCAGCACCGTTCGTATTGAATTTTTCTTTTTGTTCCTTTAGGTCAGTTGCCACTTTGGTTGTAGTTTCTAGAGGTCTCTGATATTTTAGATGGTGCTCATGATAGGGACCGGTGACTATTTAAGGTGTGGATGTGATGCATTTCAGTTTGTGGTTTGCTCACCCTGGTTCTTATTTTATTTCATGGCAAGACGTGGTGCCTCTGATGGCGTCATTAGACGTGGTGCCTCCTGTTGGTAGACGTGGTCTTGTTGGCCAGGAGGTGAATATTGATCATGGTCTATGGGCATTTGGGCAGGCTACTAGACGTGCAATCAATGGAGCCCCAAAAGGGCCCAGAGGTCGCCTCTGGAGGTTGTGCTCACCATATTACCATTATATCAATGATCATAGCTATCATGCATCTGAAGTCACAAACACAAACTTGTTTCCAAGAAGGCACAGCCATCAATGACAGTTCAACATGGCCCATCAGAACATAACCGCCCAGCAAAATGAATTCACAATACAGACTAAGATCCTGGCAAAGATATGAACAACCAAACTATTGTCGTTCTAGAGGGAAGAGGGAAGCTCTCACACTAAACGATATTCTGTAACTGGACACTCGGATAAGATAGAGGGTTATGAGGGTTCATTCCATTCTCTGTTCCATTATTCATGTTGCTAATTATGTTCCTTTTCGTAACTGCCTATGCTGCCTACTATATTTATTTCTTTTAACTCATTCATGCTGCTAACTTGGCAGGTTACCACCAGAAGAGGACTGAAACGCCAAACAACACAAAATGAAGTAGAATCTTGCACTTTAATTGTAAATTTGCATTTATATCGAACAAACAATTAGAAATGCACATTGTGTCAATCAGAGCTCTGATTGTCATGCTATGTATCTAAAGAACTAGATTGGTAATTAGACTACATTTTGAATGATGAAAATCAGATCCAGAATTCTATAGATAGGTTATATATTTGTTTTTCGTTTGTTTTGTTTGTAAAGTTGTAGTGCAGTTCTGATTTAGATGTGGTAATGAAGCTTTTGACAATTTCCAAGCAATAGTGCATGGTTGATGTTGCCCTTTGTTGGCACCAATAATTTTATTATGTATTGGAGTGCCACTATGTCTTCTGGGCCGTTTGTCATTACCTAATTTTATTGAGAAGTGATTTGATTTTTTTATGTTTGCAAAGACTTCCCCTAAATACATTCTCATAAGATGATAAAAAAGCTGTTAAAAATCATTTCGTTTTAGAGGTACTAGAATGTCAGATTTATAATTTCCGTCTTGCAAGATGTAGCACTCATGGTGATAATAAATTTATCTTTTCCAAATTGTCCTTGTGCATATCTTGCTTTCTTGTGATTAAAAATTTATAACTGCAAACTTACACACATGAAGCTCTTATTTCTCATCACATGAGCCAAAAATATGCATATACACATGTACTGTATCGACGGGGCGCGGCGTGCCGCCGCGCGGGTACAGCTAGTCATATATTAAAGAATGGACTACAAATTTTCATTGTATAGTTCATCAACAAAGGTCGGAAACTATGGCAACTGCCAAATTCATCCCCATGTTCTTTGTTTCTTTGATGCCGCTGGATAGGTCGCCGTTCTTTGGGCTCCTAGCCGAACAGTGTTGCTTTGGTGCATGGCGCCCATGAATTCCGCAACTGCGTGTGCACACGTACCACGCAAGAGAGCATGGATTTGCCATAACTAAAGTCACACGCAGTACAACAACAAATGCAAATAATTAAAAGTAGGTGTCATATTAAATTGCCACTATTCTTCGGAAGAAAATGTAATATAAGCCAGCCGAAGAAGCATCGGTCTCAAGCTATGCTCAATACAAGACTTCCAACTATTTTGTTCAAAACCATTTTGTTGTTATCTACATGTGTCAACAGTACACTAAGAAAACTAGGTCATATGCTAGGATTTAGAGGCATCAGGAATGATACTTCCACCGCAGTCACGCGTAACCCTCCCTCAGATTCTATATGGAGCTGGAGGAGGTGGACTAGCCCCGACGGCTAGGGTTCGCCCCCTCGGTCGCTCGCAGGAGCGACGCGAGGGGGTACGTCGTCTATTCAGCTGACTGATGTCTAGCCACGCCCTTGTCTGAACGTTCAACTTCATCAGGTCATGGGGTTCGGCCATCCAGGTCTACCTATCTCGATCAAGGCCTATCTATGAGAGGACTTGGGGATGGATCAAGGTCTGAGCGTGATGCTAGATGTAGTCATGAGAGGACTTGAATCAAGGTCTGAACGTGATGAAGACATGTCTATCTATATGGGATGGGTCAAGGTCTGAACGCCTTGGCAATCTTGTTCAGCAGACAATGACTCCTCATTCTATGTCAATGGCTCTGCTTAGGATTTGCGTCGACGATGTCGCCATTGGACCAATGGACGAAGTGGTACATACTTATATAAACAAGCTGTCCGAGAAGTTCTCTGCTCTTTAGCTCAAAAGGGAAGGAGGTGGTTGCACTGTTCGCAATGAAGCAAAATCACCCCTCCAACAGGTGAACTAATTAATTTACTTTTTTTTTAATCATGCAGAAGGACTGCATGTACAACCAACCAATAGTCCGCGAGAACTACCATACAACACCACCCAAAATCATACAACATCATCTACAGCGAAACGACCATAACCATATCACAGTGAGTGTAGAACAAAGCGACCCATACTTGCTTCTGCTAGGACAAGTGCACGGTGGTCCACATAAGCATCACGCGTGGAGAACATGGACTAACGTCAGATTGTTTTTTTTTAGCAGGTAACGTCAGATTGTTGAGCTGTAGAGGAACGTTACTAAATGTATGTCCGGTTACTCCGTCCACCGTGTGGACCAACGCATGTTTTGCGCTGCTGCTGCTGCACATACTTAGGTAAACAAATTCGCTTATTGTGAATTGAACATTAAAAAAATGAGGATGTATCACCGGCCTCTGCATCTGAGCGATGCATACAGCTATTTTATTAATTATTCACAAAGTCCTTAGAGCAACTCTAGCAGACCCCGCAAAACGCCGGCCTGCAAAACGCGTTTGCAGTTCGCGCAAAACCGCTTTTGCGGGCCGGCGCGGGCTAGCACGATGCAGACCCCCCAAACGGACCCGTAAAAAAGTATATTCGCGGAATATGCTTTTTTACGGGTCGGCTATGCGGGTTTTGCTCGGGCAACAGCGCAACGACCCGCAAACAGAAAAACTGTAAATATGAAATTTGTCACAGGGTTTCACAAACAAGTTCAAATTCAAATGACATAAACAGTTTGCGCGCAAATAAAAGCGAAGTTCATTACGCAAAAGAGGGCATGCAAAGGTATGCGCCCATGTCCGGCATCATCTTGGGGGTCGATCTTCACTCCGCGCCATGGAGTCCATCTTGAAGTTCATCGGCGCCACCGTAGCCACCTCCGTCGCTTGTTCCAACTCCCGCACCGAAATCATCCACATTGCCACCATATGGAGCAGAGAAAACACCACCGGAACTGGCACACGGACCGGCCGAGGCGACCATTCTCCTCTTCAAGATCTCTCTCCTTGCCATATCATGCCATGTTTTGGTGACGTCGTCCATGTCATTGCGGTTCATTGACATGATCTTGTTCTCTTCGGCGAGCAACAATGACAGCGATTTGTTTTCAGAGGCGCGTACTTTTCTCTCCTCAATGGCAGCTTTGCGCAGCCCCTCTTCCTTGAGCATTTGCCATTTTTCTTGCTTCTCTTTTGCCTTCTTCTCGGCCAACTCTTTCTTGATCTCCAACGACTTCAACAACATCAACTCGTTTGATTGCACCATGGCATCAATCTTCTCCCTCAAGCTCGATGCTTCTTGCTCTCTCTTTATCTTCTCTCTAGTCTTCTTGTCGCCATCGGGCTTGTTCAAATTTCTTGGGCCATCATCATCCTCACCTTCTTCCATGTTTGTAAGTGAGCCTCTCTTTGGTGGGGATTCTTTGTCGATCAACTTCCACTTGTCGCACTTTTGGAGCAACTCCCAACAATGCTCTAATTTGAAGAATCTGCCTTCCGAAGCTTCCATGTCCTTGTATCTATGTTGAGCAATCTTGTCCTACACAATGTGAACAAAGTGATGCAATCATTTCTCATGATACATTATGATGATGCATAACTTGAACAAAGGCAAAGCAAACTCACATAGTCGGACTCCATGGTGCCACTTGGAGGTGCATTGTGTACTTGCTCCAAGCAAGCTGCCCAACGGCTGCACATAGGCTTGATGTTCTCCCAACGACCTTGAAGCGACCGAAATGTGTGTGGAGTCCTATTGGGGTAGTTTTTCATAGTGCGGAAGTATTGATCTTCGATCCTTTGCCAATATCTCTTGGCGGTTTGAGAAGTACCCGTGCATGCATCAAGAGACACCGCACTCCATGCTTTGATCAAAGCTTGATCTTCCAAGATCGTGTAGTTCTTCGATCTTTGGCTTTTCCCAGTTTTTGCTTGTGATTGCTCAAACGCTTCCGCTTCGATCTCCTCCAACTCGTCCGCACAACCATGATCGTCCACGCTGCCCTCCGTTTCATTGTAGTCGAATGGTTCGAAAGGGGCTTGATCAATGTCAACCGCGTTCGTGTCCAACAAGTTCACGATCTCGGTTGTTGCATTGTTCGAACCACCGCTATAGCGAATGATAACAAGTCACGAGCTATCGAGAACAATGGCGAAAAATGAAAGAGAATCGCCGAAGACCGAAGAGATATACCTTCCGGCCATTTCGTCGAACACCTCGCTAGCGGGGGGAGCGGCACCGTTGAACGGCATCGCCGGAGCACCTCCTTGCGGGGGGATGGAGTGAGAGTTTGAACAAGATGGCTTCCTTGAAGTCAGAACCTTCCTCCGCTTTGCGCCCGCGACCTTGCCGGCCTTCTCCGCGCCGGCCGGGATCGCACTGCGGCATTGGCGCCTGGAGCGCGGGCCATCGCGGCGGGGGCAGCCGGATTCCCGCCCTGCACAACCACGTTGCCCTGCCGCTTGCGGGCAGGCGCGGCGTGTGCTTGGGCGACGCCGGCGGGGCCAACATGGCCAGCGACGAGATCCGCCTGAGGGGAAGGGGCATGCGCGACCTCGACGGTGATGGGGGACAGCATGGGGTCGTCCATGGCGGCGAGGGACGGACGGGGAGGAGCAGTCGGAGCTTTCGGAGGGGGGGCAATGGTGGCGGAGGGTGCGGGGAGCGGGAAAGGGCGCGCGGAAATGTCCCTCCCGCCAAATCTCGCGCCGGATGGGTGTTGAGCTCGGGGGCCTCCCAGCCCGTGAAGATAGAGGTTGGGGGAGAAGATTTGCCGCGCCCCGCAAAAAAATTTGCGGGCCAGTGCCGGATGCGGGGTCTGGTCGTGCAGATTTTCTGGCCCCGACCCGCAATTTGGCGGTTATTTTGCGGGCCGGGGCGTTTTGCGGGGTCTGCTAGAGTTGCTCTTAGAAAGCTAATAGATCAGTAAACCTGAAGCCATCATCTTGGCAACACCTATCGCTACTCCTATCCCCGTGATGAAGGGGTGCCGAATGTCCGAGCCTAATACCAAACAGAGATCGCACCAGCACCTAACATCTAATGTTGGATGCCCCATCCAAGCCATATACCTGGACTAGATTACACACCGGTCTGGCGCACTTTCAGTGGGCACCACATGTGCACGCTGCAATGGCCATCACCTCCTCCACCCACCGATCCATCCTCAGATCAGATACTGACGCATCGACCTTGCCAGGCCTCTCTGCCATCAACGCCACCATGACGCCAGATAGCGTCGTCCTCCTGCACGAGTCCATCGCCACCCATCGGACGCCGAGTCTCCACTGCGCCACGCCGTCGAGATCCGCCGCCATCGATGTGTAGGATGAAGCACCGCTCCACCACCTACCGACGTCCAACCACCAAGCCGTCCACATGTCCGCCCAGCCGATGAATGTCTCCATAGATGATGCACCCATGGGGGTGATGACGAAGACATCGCCATCATTCGATCCAGGAGGCCCCTCAACACCTCCAGTGAGGGCTACGATACCCACGGGCGCCGCCGTCAATGGTAGCCTCCTCCAGATATGAGGTTTGCCCCGGAAACAATGGAGCGAGGGACGCCCCCACCATCACCTCCAACGAGGAAAACGACACCCGCGGGTGCCGCCGACGATGGTGGCATCCTCACCCGCTTCAGCAGCTAGGCCACCATCTCCTCCTCCACTTGATCCGTCGTCGGAAGCCACCGTGAGGCAACACCCACCGACCAGATCTCTTTGGACCGACGATGAAGGTAGCCAAAGGTAGAGGAGGTCTCATCGCTGCGTGACCGGCGCCATGGCCACACACACGTCGTCCCGAGGCGCCCACTCAAGATCCACCGTCACAGCCACGCCTCCAAGCCGTGACGGAGGGACACCCCGCCGCCGCCATCATCCCCCCGCACGGGCTTTACCCAGCCGGGATCCAGTGGCGGCGGGAGGGGAGGCGGACGGGAGGCAGAGGAGATCGGGAGGGAGGTGGACGGGATCTGAAAGGGAGGTGGACGGGAGGCGGAGGGGATCTGGACGGGAGGCGGAGGGGAGGGGGACGGTAGGAGGGGGTCTGGATGGGAGGAGGGGAGGCGGAGGGGATCCGATCTGTGAATTGAACTATGACTCAGAGCAAGATGAATTAGACACATAAAGCTACTATTTTTATTCACTTGCAGCCTTTTTGGCTGTAGTTTAGTCATCTCATAGAATGATGGAAATAGAGGGTTCTTGGTCAAAAACGGAGGATATGAACAGAGGGCAGATGAAGTAGAAGCATATAGAACCATCAATCAATTATCAATATTTCTTTCAGTAGGATTGGTTTTGAGGTAATTAAAAAAGATTAAAGATGTCTATCGTGCAACTTTCTTGCAGCTAGTAATGGCATTGGTCATCACATAATTACTGACCTTTGTTATGAACCGAGTGAAATGTAAATTATTGCCACAACTGAAGTCGTAGTACACACGGTACAACAATAAAGCATGGGCCAAAAGGTGGGTACTAAATTAAACTTTCACACACCAATCTTACACGAGATGGTTATATAAGTCAGCCGAAGGGTATCGGTGACATGTTACACTTGCTCATTATACAAGGGGACTCCCACTAGTATTTGACACTGGTTATCCATGTCCGTGATAATACAATGTGAGCTAGGGCATACTAGGGATTGGAAGCATCAGGAATTTCACCTTCACACAGTGAAACACTCATGGAGAGGTATCACGTTCTAGATGGTCGAGGAACCTTCACATCCACATCCAGATCCATATAGACCCTTATATCATGTCATCATCAACCACAATTTTGGAATCGGAAACTCTGACGTCCGGGTGATACGAACCATGTGCATACTAGTATTTTCCTCACCATGCTCGTACTAGATAGACAGAGCAATTAGAATGTAGACCATCAGCTACAGAGTGAGCGAAAGATAAATTTTATTTGGCAAGATAGATGAAGCAGTATACTTTATTTATCCATTAGTATATGGTGTCAAGAGATGGTCGGTGCGGATATGGTCGTTGATGTAGTTTGTCGATCATTATTTTGATCGCTTCGGGTTCTTTTTTCTCTTTTTTACCGCTTAGGCATGGCTTTGGTCTTGTATGACTTTGCTATTTGCCCGCATGTGTATTTGTGTGTGTGCGTTGGTGTTGGCTGTGTGCATCTTAGTTATGCAGAGGCCGGGTGTGTGCTCATGATGTTTGTATCAGCTTGATGCCTCACTTTGAGTTAATAAAATCCACCCTTTATAAAAAAAAATTAGTCTGTTGCATGGGTTTATAGATTTTTTAAATAAAATTACCGCTACAGTAGAGATTAAGAAAAACTCTGTTACCAGCGGAGCACGGACGGTTCTCATGGCGGCTGCAACTGATGTTCCTCCTTTCATCTCTGAATCCTCAATTGCTTTGCGACGCCCAGCATAGAGCACACGAGCTCCAGATCTGGGCTTCAATACCTCTTTTGGCAGCTAGGAGCTCCCTCCTAGCGAAGCAACCCTTGTTCTGATTTTGTCCCAGCTTTGTGCTTATTATCAAGCACCGGAGTAAATCATGCTCAAAATGTCATTGACTATTATGTTTTAAACAAACAATGATGATCACATTAGTTGTTTAAACAGTTAATTTAGCTGGTTGGAAATTCCTGTGCTGCAAGACTTCAGAATCTTCTTCTTACATACATGGTCACTGCGTTACAAAACTAGCACGCAAGTGCTTTGATTTTGAAAGTGACAGCTCAAAATACTCTTTTTTGGCGATTTATCTCTTCTGCTAGCAATATATATGTTGCTTAGTGCTCTTTTGGGGCTGGTAGTTATAATGTCAATGCTTTATTTCGGCACCAATCCTATTAGTTTAGTTTTAACAATCAAGCTAACCTTCTTGCAGGATTCCTTTGAGCTTCCCAGGCGGGACTCCTCAAGAGACGAGGAGGATGTTGAAATGGGAATGCATCAGCCCGACGCCTCTGATAATTTTAAAAGGCTTCTTGAAGAGGGTGCATGCTGTTTAGCTAGGAAACTCTCTACTAGTCTCTGATGTTATTTCTCCATTAATTCTTGCACTTCAGATTAATGACAGACATGATGCTTTCATGCATACACAGGTTGATGGAATTGAGAGCCTAATTGCTAAGCTGACGTGTTTCTTGACTAAACTCCAGGTCTAATTTCCTCATTTCTGTTTCTGCTTCTTATGCTGTTATGCTCACATATTGAGTCTCATAGTAGTCTCGTGTGCCTTTGCTTGCAGACTGCCAATGAGGAATCAAAAGCAGTTACAAAAGCAAGTGTCATGAAAGGTGACAACCCGTGTGCTTTAGCAGACCCAAACATTTATCTGAAATAGAGTGTGGAAATTTCACTTTGCTTATAGTCATGCACAACAACAAATTTTTGTAGCGATTAAGCAGCGAATTGAGAAAGATATTGATGAAGTGGACAAAATTGCTTGTATGGCAAAAACAGAACTTGATGAACTGGAAAAGGATGTATGATTTCACTCGACCTTGCTGCTTATTCCAAAAGACGAACATGCAAGCCTAGCTACGATGCATTCACAGAACAAATGATAGAATGACTCTTATCTCAAAAAAAAAAAAAAAAACTCCTCTCAGGTTATCTCTGGTCATCACTTTGTCCTGAGATCAAGTCATAAGAAAACTGTACATGGGGGATTTTCAGAAACCACACAGATGCCATGAAGATTGGTTGCACCGATGCCATCAGCATCCAGAAAGGAGCCACCACGTTAAGTTTGGCCCAACCTGGGGGACACTTGGTCCAGCAAGGGTGCCCGTGTTATCGTAGTGCCGCTGCTGCTGTGGTGGCCGGCTATGTATATGATAGATCAGATCAGGCTGATGCTTGTCGTTTTACGGTGTAACTCCGTGTGGTTCTTACCCACCGACTAATAGCTTTTTGTGTCATTCTAAAGCTAATGTTGATTCACAAGTCACCACCATGTTGGCATGGTCGAGCTGGTCAAAATGGTCATACAATTTGTTAACACGTCCTCTCTCACCGCCTCCCATTGTAGTTTGTTTGTTCATGCTGATACATCCAAGACATGTACCATGAATTTTAAAGTACATTTGTGCTCTCTGCCGCTTAAATGATAGAAACATATAAGTGTATATGGTGGTATATTGGCGATATCATGAGTGTTTTCGTTGCTTGCATGCATACAGTAAAGATACCAATTGCTCGGAATTGCCTTCTGACACGGACGATGGAATCACATGCGTGAACCGTGTACAACACAAATATGTTTTTTTGCATTCAATTGTAAATCATGTTCTTTATAACTAGGACACCCCACATAATCAACATAGCACATTAGACCTGTTTGCCTCTTATCTTCCTCCGTTCACAAATATAAGATGTTCTATCTTTTTTCTGATTTGGATGTATATAGACGCATTTTGATGTATCTGTTCACTCATTTCAGTACATATGTACGTAGTTCACATTGCAATATCTAAAACATCTTATATTTATGAACAGAGGGAGTATTAGATAATAGATAGATGCATCTGGTGGTCAAAATATGTTGCTATAAGCATCACTTTTACAAATTGAAGTAAAGAAGATTAATTATATCTTCGTGCAACTTGCCTAAGGCTGGTAAGGGCATGCGTCCGAAGTCCTAACATGCCGTGAACTCTGTATGAGGGAGTAGGACGATATAAATTATTGCCGCAACTAAAATCATACGTGGTACAACAACAAATGCAAAAAATCCCCCCCCCCCCCCCCCCCCCCCCCCCCCCCCCCACCACCAAAAAAGCAAAAAATCAAGATGTGGATATCAGGTTTAAGTGTGACACATCACTCTCAGGAGAGAAGGTAATATATAAGCTAGCTGAAGAGCATCAATCACATGTTATGCTTGCTCACTATACAAGAGGATTCACATTGGGTTTTCACGTGTGTGGTTATCCATGTCTGTGTTAGTATCAGTTGAATTAGGACCCATTAGGATTTGGAGACATTAGGAATGACTGCCTTGCTAGTAGACTTCCTTGAAGAGAGGTGCCTAAACGGCTCCAGAACCTTCACATCATTGCCAGCTCAAAGTTCAGTCACCGAGGGGTTTTGAGCCTTGCGGCCTTAGCATGGATGTTGTACTTACCTCACCACAACTTGTGCTCGCTGGTGCCTTGTGTTCGTGGGAAATGACTTGTCAGACTCCGTGTGGCCGATATATGTGCCTACTATCAAGTCATATAACACCACACAAGAGGGTGCTCCTCCGTCTCTGCTCCACTGTTTGGTTGCGATAGTTCGGGTTACTTTTGTGTAAGTAGAGACGACAGGCAACTAAAAGCAAGCGACTCTAAGTGTTCTCAGCAATTGAGCTGATCGAACCGTTGCCAGATACACGCTTTAGGGCCTTTTTGATTCAAAAGACTTTCATAGGGTCTTTGAAGGATTAGAATCCTTAGGAATTTTCCCTATGTTGGTTTGATTGGTAGGATTGAATCTCGTAGGAATTTTTCCTAAGGATTCATTTGTACTACATTTCATAGGAATTCTAGCATCCATTGCAACCTCATGAAAGTAGTCCTTTATTTTCCCGTGATACAATCAAAGAAACTCAAATCCTATAGGGATCCAATGAACATGTCACTAATCTACGTTTTTCCTATTCCTGCGTTTTTGCAATCCTGCGAATCAAAGAGGCCCTTAGTAGTTCCCTGCTAGTCTTCTGGAGTTTACATTGAGCAGTTACTATGTCATGACCGTCCATGCACAATTTTACTTTATGATTTTTGTTTCTTCCGTACTATAGTGAAGATTCAGGCCTGAGAGGGCACTCTCTGTTTAGGAGATCAACAGTCCACGAGGGATCAGCGTGATGCTTGTGTAGTGTGGTGCTTTTCTTGTTCCACTATTGCAGAATGGGGCTAAGACGACACATCCATCGCACACCATTATACCTAATTGTGTGCGATGCAGACATCTCAAAAGGTTGAAAATAAACTCGTGTGCCATAAAATAGAACACGTGCAATGGCCCATTCATCGGGCACAATTTTGAGATGCAAACCGTGTTAGATAAGGGATACACAACAAAGCATAATGTTGTGTGTGAGATATGGCATCGCAACACACATGATTGCTATTTCTGATCATGTGCATTGATTGGCAAACACTTTACAAAAACAAATTGTGTGCGATCACTTGTAGCATGGCACATGTTGCGTAATATAATGACTCTTGTGTGATGTGTTAAAGATGCGCAGAGGGTTGAGGTTACTTGTGTGTGATAATTTGTGATAGCGCATATGATTGTGTGCTCTACCAGGCACACAATTGAATCAAGGCAACTATGTGCAATACTGTAAACGATCGCTCACAATCTCGTTATATAGATTATGTGCGATGTGAATTGCTCCTCTGTCTACAGAGCAACAGAGAAATTCTAGGATATAGTCTCCATATGATTGCATCAACTTATATTTTCATTAATAGAAACCATTAGGCGTTGATAGCCAAAACAAGAAAACAAAATGGGGCCTAGCACTAAGATCACATCATCCTCTAGACCTGCTTGAAGATATAAGATCGACAGGAACACAGAGCCGGACTGGTAAGAACACAAAGTCCATTACATCTATATAATGCGAGGAAGTATCAACATGTGGGGAATATATAAGCGAACACGATAACAAAGTATATAGTCTATTCCTTCTTCTTCTTCTTCTTCTTCTTCTTCTTCTTCTTCTTGGATGCCCCCACGCCATCATTTTGGCGAGAACACTTCCTTCGCTAACCGTCAACTTTTTGTCACCGTCGTCGTCGTCTCCATCGTTGATGTCCTCATCCTCCTTGCTTGACCATTCCTCTTCCTCATAGTCGTCGTCTTTACCCTCCTAGTTCTCCATGTTCGTCTTGTTGTCGTCCTCCTTCGGCTCTAAGGCGCCCCTTCCATGAACTGGATGTATTGGAGGTCGGGGCTCGACGATGGAATCATGGAAGGCGAGTGTGATGATTTTGAGCTTGATCTTATAACGTCCGGACTAGGGTTGTTGTCCATGCTATCACTGGAGAGTCCATATTCTTCCATGGACCATCCTAGAAGGACGACATGGTTGTGCTACAAGAGATTGCAGAGTATGTGGGAAAATGTGCGGGGGGTGAAGATGGCGATTGAAGCGGGGACGAAGAAAAAAGAGCAATGACAGTTGAATCGGAGATTTACAGATTATATTGGCGCCTTAGAGTGCGGTTAGAATTCTAATATAATCAACCGCAATTAGTACCACCGCTCCCAGTTCCTCCGGCTGCAGTTCTCAAGATGATAATTACTCACACGGTTTTAAGTGTTCATACGTCTGCAATATTTCTGCAATTCACACGGACCAGTTAATATAGGACCGTTGTGAAGCAGGTACCAAAAATAACAGTCAAAATTGCAGCTTTGCTTTTTCATTCATAATATAGCATATATCGCTCCTTCGACCAGAGTTTGGGGAATGTACAAAAATATTCTGCCCATTTCTGGACAGTAATTCAAAACTACACAATATTAATTTGACGTTGTTCGTTTACTAATTGTGTGTAATGCACCCAAAAGATGAACTATGATTAATGTAGCACTGCCTCCCATACCAGTCTGACAAGCTCTTTTCTTGCCGGGAACTAAGCCTAGTAATGGCAGGTGCCTATTCCCGCCGAGAATGATCAAGGCACCAACTGGGCAAACTCCTAGCAAGATTCACACGAGCCCAAGATGGTATCTGTATTTCAAGGTGAGCACTACTCATAGTTCATACCTTGGCATGCTTGTATTGTTCTGATACAGCCATAAAACCATGTTTTCATGCCATCACAGGATTGCATTGGTGTAATAGATGGTACTCATGTGATTGCCGGAGTGCCTAGGTCACATGCATTTGACATATAGGGATAGAAAGCACTACACAAACCGGAATGTGCTTGCTGTTGTTGAGTTCCATCTAAAGTTCACATATGTGTTAGCTAGCTGGGAAGGATCAGCCCATCATATGCTAACATTCTTGCTGACAACATGGCTTGACCTGATGGTATCAATATCCCCGATAGCAAGTTCTACCTAGGCGATATTGGATATGCATGTCGTCCTAGTGTTCTTCCACCCTTCAAAACAAAAACAGGTACCATTTGAATGAGTTCTCTTCTAAAAGGTACCCTAGGACTGCATGGGAATTGCTCAATCTCATACACTCTAGCCTTAGAATTATGGTTTAGAAGGCATTTAGAGCTCTGAAGAATATATTTAAGATCCTAGACGAAAAGCCATTGTACACTTTCCCTACCTAGGTTAGGCTCGTTCTTGCATGTTGCATCCTCATAACTGGATCATATAATAGGGTTGTGATGAGCTTGTGTTGGAGGAGGAAGATGTGATCGCCGATGATGTTGAAACCTCTGACCATGGTGTGGAGGCATTCGATAGTAAAGCGTGGAAGAGCAAAAGGTTAGAATGGGCTGTGGCAATGTGGACAAACATAGATAACACAAGGATGTGAAGAAGAAGAAGAAGAAGAAGAAGAAGAAGGAACGGAGGAAGCAACACGAGCAGAGGGAGAAGAAGTAGCAGGAAGAAGACGAGGATGGACTTCCACCTAGTTGGGCGCCGATGAACTTTCCCCTATTGAGTCATATGACTGCTAATTTGTATTGCAATTTATTACTAGTTAGGATGGGCTGCCATTTGTTTACTAGCTAGGACTGAAATGATGTTTCGATTATGTGTGGTAAGGTCACCACTAGTGAGAAGGGGTGGTCACAACTTATGTCATGCACAACCAAACACCGCGTAGTGCATCAACACAGCCAATGCAGGCCACCAAATGTCAAGGGAAAATTGGTTCCCTGATACAGCCAACGTACATGCAGACTGCCAAACTACATACACAACATGGTTTTTGGTCTGTGTTTACTCAGTTATGCCCAACTGAGTCACAGATCCAAAGACCCCAAAAACGATGCCACCTACCAAATACGCCCCAAGCCATTGCCTAGTGTGCACCCACTTTTGTAGCCAAGATTTAGATGCATATTGACATCGCTGTCCTGAGGTAGGCCAAGCTCACATGGCGGACTATTTGGACATGTACAGACATCCCCATATCCTCCCTCATGTGGGTTGGATTTGGGAATTTGCGGATAGGATGGACAAATGGGGGAGCTTGGGGGCCTTCATTGGAGGTGTGTTTCTTGCCCGGACAGTGTTTGGGTTGTATGCCCGAACATATGAGGAAGGCTTGGACGTGTTTGACTGAAGATGCTCTACTTAATGGCATGAATCATCAACAATCTCATTAACTTTGTATGACTAAAGCCTATATTATTACAACAACTAATGTGTATGTATTACAACAACAAAGTGGCTCAAAAGGTAGACAAGAAATTAAAGTGTCGTCGACCACTCTCATAAGAGAAGGCGATATAAAGGAGGCAAAGAGCATCAATCATATGTTATGCTCACTATATGAGAGTGCTCACAATCATTTCCATCCGACATCACTTTGTGGCTATCCATGCCCAAATTAATACCAAGTGAACTATGATACTCTAGGGTTTGGAGGCATGAGGAATGATACCTTCAGAATACCAGATCAGGGTAGAGAGATACATTACCACATTCTAGATGCTCTAGAAATCTCCACATCCAAAGATGCCCCTACAACATATCTTCACCGGGCGCTGCTTAGGGTTCCAACATGCGTATGACAAGGCCTATGAACCATGTTTAGACTAATATTCTTCTTTCCTAGAGGGGGTTGTGGACCTTGTAATTTTTCAAAATAAAATTACCGCTGCAATGAATAATGAAGGGGCCAAAAGGAGAAAAATACGTCCTCTAACATAGCATGAACACCTACCACAGCCATAGGATAACACACACACGGACCTCCTGACATCTCCCCTCGCTGTTGTCTGCATCCTCATCAATCTCCAATAGCGACCGGTAGCTGAGGAGGGGGAAAAAGAGCAGAGTGAACTCCCTCCCCATCCATGGCTTCGCTCGCATGTCGCCTCCCCTGCGGTTCCATCCAGCGCTCCCACCTTCTTCCCCGCCTTCCGCTTCGTCTCTCTTGTGCTCCTCTACTTCTATCCGATTCACTCTGTCCCCGCGCGCCCTTGCAGCGCCGGCGAGACACCGTCCGAATAAGCATCCCGATCTCATATCTCTAGCTCAACGTGAGGTTGGCTTGTCGAATGCCTGTCTCGGCAGTGTGTTTCGGGCAATCTATCTTAAGCAGATTGAGCCGGCGTTTGTTACAATAACTGATTCACCGTTACCGAAAAAGGCTTTCGCCCGCTTTATATATAAAGCAATGATCAACCACAACCCAAGTACAAACGCACCCACCACAACACACGCACACACCCATGGCGGGATACATAGGCGCTGAGCGCAGCAACACCACCCCTAGCACAACAGAGCAATCGGGGTCCTCCAATGTGAACACGCCACCACGAAGAGATGAAGCCGCATATGACGAACCGTGTGCTCCAAGGCGGCGCCTTCAAGAAGGTTACGACACCAACGCGCCGCCACCGCCCGACCTGACGATCAGAGTTTCCCCTGGAGCAACACAATGGCCGATGAGAGCCACGACGATGCCTTCAAGAAGGGAACAGGCTACGCCGCCACCGGTCCGTCCGAGGATAGAGCAGGTTTTCACCCCGGCCAACATTCACCGCCACCGAACGCCACACCCATGGCGACCACGCCACCCACATGGCCATGGCCACCGGGAAGCACCGATCCATGAGCTCTGCCCAAGAGCACCGCGGGGCCAGCACCAGGGCCGCCGCCCCGGCCTCCAAGACCTGGATACCACCTCACCTAAGGCCCGCCGCTACCCCAACCGAAGAAACGAGCGGAAAGGACCCACCTTTCGCACCCTTGGGTGGCCCTAGCAACGATACCCAGTAGGCCGGCCAAAACTAGCCCCCATTGACCCGTCCAACGGCACCGGACGCGAGACGAGGTCAGTCCTACTGCCGGGCGCGAGACGGGGTCAGTCCTGCTACCGGACGCGAGACGAACGCGGTCCTGCTGCCGGGCGCGAGATGGGTGATGCATCGCAACTGAGGGAGGACCTGCCCTTCGACGAAGGCAACGCCGGACGATGAGGGAGAGGGATCGCAAGTCGAAACGGACCGCCTCCAAACGAGCCGACGCTGGAAAACCAGCCGCCACCGCAGCTGGCCCGCCAAACTGCCGTAATGCCACAGCGGCACCGTGAAACGCCGCCGCAGCCCACAGCCGGAGCAGTAGCCACGCCGGGCCGATGCCCCAACCCGCGCCGCCCGCCGGAAACAACGCGTCAGATCCGGCCGGCACGCTCCACCACCACCGCCACCAAGACACCGGCGTCGAGCACCCACCATAGGCACAGGCGGATCACGGCCAGCCCCGCAGCGGCCGGCAGCACCACGACCAGGAGCAGCCCAAGGCGCCACCATCACCACCCTCCAGCGCCCGACTAGGAGTAGCCCGACGCACCACCACCACCACCCTCCAGCGCTGCTGGTCGCCCAAGACAACACCAACCACCACCGATCGGATCTGGGCAAGAAACCCCAGATCCGCAGCCTACACGCCCCGCCTCGGCCACGGGCCAGCGAGCCAGGGCACAACGGGAGCGAGGCCACGCCAGGAGAGGCCCTGCTACCTCTTGAGCACTGCGTTGGTTTTCCCTTGAAGAGGAAAGGGTGATGCAGCAAAGTAGCGTAAGCATTTCCCTCAGTTTTTGAGAACCAAGGTATCAATCCAGTAGGAGGCTACGCGCAAGTCCCTCGCACCTACACAAAACAAATAAATCCTCGCAACCAACGCGATAAGGGGTTGTCAATCCCTTCACGGTCACTTACGAGAGTGAGATCTGATAGATATGATAGGATAATATTTTTGGTATTTTTGTGATAAAGATGCAAAGTAAAATAAAAGCAAAGTAAAAAGCAAAGGAAATAACTAAGTGTTGGAAGATTAATATGATGAAGATAGACCCGGGGGCCATAGGTTTCACTAGTGGCTTCTCTCAAGAGCATAAGTATTTTACGGTGGGTGAACGAATTACTGTTGAGCAATTGACAGAATTGAGCATAGTTATGAGAATATCTAGGTATGATCATGTATATAGGCATCACGTCCGAGACAAGTAGACCGACTCCTGCCTGCATCTACTACTATTACTCCACTCATCGACCGCTATCCAGCATGCATCTAGAGTATTACGTTCATGGAAACAGAGTAACGCCTTAAGCAAGATGACATGATGTAGAGGGATAAATTCATGCAATATGATAAAAACCGCATCTTGTTATCCTCGATGGCAACAATACAATACATGCCTTGCTGCCCCTACTGTCACTGGGAAAGGACACCGCAAGATTGAACCCAAAGCTGAGCACTTCTCCCATTGCAAGAAAGATCAATCTAGAAGGCCAAACCAAACTGATAATTCGAAGAGACTTGCAAGGATAACCAATCATACATAAAAGAATTCAGAGAAGATTCAAATATTGTTCATAGATAATCTTGATCATAAACCCACAATTCATCGGTCTCAACAAACACACCGCAAAAAGAAGATTACATCGAATAGATCTCCACGAGAGAGGAGGAGAACATTGTATTGAGATCCAAAAAGAGAGAAGAAGCCATCTAGCTACTAACTATGGGCCCGAAGGTCCGAGGTAAACTACTCGCACTTCATCGGAGAGGCTATGGTGTTGATGTAGAAACCCTCCGTGATGGATGCCCCCTCCGGAGGAGCTCCGGAACAGGCCCCAAGATGGGATCTCGTGGGTACAGAAGGTTGCTGTTGGGGATCATAGCAGAAATTAAAATTTTCTTCGCATCACCAAGATCAATCTATGGAGTTTACTAGCAACGAGAGGGGAGGAGTGCATCTACATACCCTTGTAGATCGCGAGCGGAAGCGTTCAAGAGAACGGGGTTGATGGAGTCGTACTCGTCGTGATCCAAATCACCGATGATCCAAGCGCCGAACGGACGGCACCTCCGCGTTCAACACACGTACGGAGCGGTGACGTCTCCCACGCCTTGATCCAGCAAGGAGGAGGGAGAGGTTGAGAAATAAGGCTCCAACAGCAGCACGACGGCGTGGTGGTGGTGGAGTGACAGTTCTCCGGCAGGGCTTCGCCAAGCACACGCGGAGGAGGAGAGGCGTTGGGGAGGGGAGGGGCTGCACCTTGGATGTGGTGTTGCAGCCCTCCCCTCACCCCTCTATTTATAGGGAGAAGGGGGAAGGGGGCCGGCCCCTCTAGATGGGATCTAGAGGGGGGAGGTGGCTTGCCCCCTAAGCAAGGGGGGCGCCCCCCTTTAGGGTTCCCCCCAAACCCTAGGCGCATGGGCCCTAGGGGGGGTTGGCGCCCAGCCCACTAAGGGCTGGTTCCCTTCCACCTACAGCCCATAAGGCCCTCCGAGGTAGGTGGACCCTCCCGGTGGACCCCCGGAACCCCTCCGGTGGTCCCGGTACAATACCGGTATACCCCCGAATATTTCCGGTGACCGTATGGTGACTTCCCATATATAAATCTTTACCTCCGGACCATTCCGGAACTCCTCGTGATGTCCGGGATCTCATCCGGGACTCCGAACAACATTCGGTAATCACATACAAACCTTCCTTATAACCCTAGCGTCATCGAACCTTAAGTGTGTAGACCCTACGGGTTCGGGAATCATGCACACATGACCGAGACACCTCTCTAGCCAATAACCAACAGCGGGATCTGGATACCCATGTTGGCTCCCACATGTTCCACGATGATCTCATCGGATGAACCACGATGTCGAGGATTCAAGCAATCCCGTATACAATTCCCTTTGTCAATCGGTACGTTACTTGCCCGAGATTCGATCGTCGGTATCCCAATACCTCATTCAATCTCGTTACCGGCAAGTCACTTTACTCATTCCGTAATGCATGATCCCGTGACTAACTACTTAGTCACATTGAGCTCATGATGATGATGCAATACCGAGTGGGCCCAGAGATACCTCTCCGTCATACGGAGTGACAAATCCCAGTCTCGATCCGAGCCAACCCAACAGATACTTTCGGAGATACCTGTAGTGCATCTTTATAGCCACCCAGTTACGTTGTGACGTTTGGTACACCCAAAGCATTCCTACGGTATCCGGGAGTTGCACGATCTCATGGTCTAAGGAAATGATACTTGACATTAGAAAAGCTTCAGCAAACGAACTACACGATCTAGTGCTATGCTTAGGATTGGGTCTTGTCCATCACATCATTCTCCTAATGATGTGATCCCGTTATCAATGACATCCAATGTCCATGGTTAGGAAACCGTAACCATCTATTGATCAACGAGCTAGTCAACTAGAGGCTCACTAGGGACATGTTATGGTCTATGTGTTCACACATGTATTACGATTTCCGGATAACACAATTATAGCATGAACAATAGACAATTATCATGAACAAGGAAATATAATAATAACCATTTTATTATTGCCTCTAGGGCATATTTCCAACAGTCTCCCACTTGCACTAGAGTCAATAATCTAGTTACATTGTGATGGATCGTACACCCATAGAGTTCTGGTGTTGATCATGTTTTGCCCGTGGAAGAGGTTTAGTCAACGGATCTGCGACATTCAAATCCGTATGTACTTTACAAATATCTATGTCTCCATTTTGAACATTTTCACGAATGGAGTTGAAGCGACGCTTGATGTGCCTGGTCTTCTTGTGAAACCTGGGCTCCTTGGCAAGGGCAATAGCTCCAGTGTTGTCACAGAAGAGAGTCATCGGCCCCGGTGCATTGGGAATAACTCCTAGGTCAGCAATGAACTCCTTCATCCAGATTGCTTCATGTGCTGCCTCCGAGGCTGCCATGTACTCCACTTCACATGTAGATCCCGCCACGACGCTTTGCTTGCAACTGCACCAGCTGACTGCCCCACCATTCAAAATATACACGTATCCGGTTTGTGACTTAGAGTCATACAGATCTGTGTCGAAGCTAGCATCAACGTAACCCTTTACGACGAGCTCTTCGTCACCTCCATAAACGAGAAACATATCCTTAGTCCTTTTCAGGTACTTCAGGATGTTCTTGACCACTGTCCAGTGTTCCATGCCGGGATTACTTTGGTACCTTCCTACCAAACTTACGGCAAGGTTTACATCAGGTCTGGTACACAGCATGGCATACATAATAGACCCTATGGCCGAGGCATAGGGGACGACACTCATCTTTTCTCTATCTTCTGCCGTGGTCGGGCATTGAGCCGTGCTCAATCTCACACCTTGCAATACAGGCAAGAACCCCTTCTTGGACTGATCCATATTGAACTTCTTCAATATCTTGTCAAGGTATGTGCTTTGTGAAAGACCTATGAGGCGTCTCGATCTATCTCTATAGATCTTGATGCCTAATATGTAAGCAGCTTCTCCAAGGTCCTTCATTGAAAAACACTTATTCAAGTAGGCCTTTATACTTTCCAAGAATTCTATATCATTTCCCATCAATAGTATGTCATCCACATATAATATGAGAAATGCTACAGAGCTCCCACTCACTTTCTTGTAAACACAGGCTTCTCCATAAGTCTGTGTAAACCCAAACGCTTTGATCATCTCATCAAAGCGAATGTTCCAACTCCGAGATGCCTGCACCAGCCCATAGATAGAGCGCTGGAGCTTGCATACTTTGTCAGCATTATTAGGATCGACAAAACCTTCCGGCTGCATCATATACAATTCTTCCTTAAGGAAGCCGTTAAGGAATGCCGTTTTGACGTCCATTTGCCATATTTCATAATCGTAGAATGCGGCAATTGCTAACATGATTCGGACGGACTTCAGCTTCGCTACGGGTGAGAAGGTCTCATCGTAGTCAACTCCTTGAACTTGTCGATAACCCTTAGCGACAAGTCGAGCTTTATAGATGGTAACATTTCCATCCGCGTCCGTCTTCTTCTTAAAGATCCATTTATTTTCTATCGCTCGCCGATCATCGGGCAAGTCTGTCAAAGTCCACACTTTGTTTTCATACATGGATCCTATCTCGGAATGCATGGCTTCAAGCCATTTGTTGGAATCTGGACCCGCCATTGCTTCTTCATAGTTCGAAGGTTCACCGTTGTCCAAAAACATGATTTCCAGGATAGGGTTGTCGTACCACTCTCGTGCGGAACGTGTCCTTGTGGACCTACGAAGTTCAGTGGTAACTTGATCATGATCGTCATCATTAACTTCCTCTCTAGTCGGTGCAGACACCACAGAAACATTTTCTTGTGCTGCGCTACTTTCTGGTTCGAGAGGGGTCATCTCATCAAGTTCCACTTTCCTCCCACTTACTTCTTTCGAGAGAAACTCTTTCTCCAGAAAGGACCCGTTCTTGGCAACGAAGATCTTGCCTTCGGATCTGAGGTAGAAGGTATACCCAATGGTTTCCTTAGGGTATCCTATGAAGACGCATTTTTTCGACTTGGGTTCCAGCTTTTCAGGTTGAAGTTTCTTGACATAAGCATCGCATCCCCAAACTTTAAGAAACGACAGCTTAGGTTTCTTTCCAAACCATAATTCATACGGTGTCGTCTCAACGGATTTCGACGGAGCCCTATTTAAAGTGAATGTGGCAGTCTCTAAAGCATAACCCTAGAATGATAGCGGTAGATCGGTAAGAGACATCATAGATCGCACCATATCCAATAGAGTGCGATTACGACGTTCGGACACACCATTACGCTGTGGTGTTCCAGGCGGCGTGAGTTGTGAAATAATTCCACATTTCCTTAAGTGTGTGCCAAATTCATGACTCAAATATTCCCCTCCACGATCTGATCGTAAGAACTTTATTTTCCTGTCACGTTGATTCTCAACCTCACTCTGAAATTCCTTGAACTTTTCAAAGGTCTCAGACTTGTGTTTCATTAAGTAGACATACCCATATCTACTCAAGTCATCAGTGAGGGTGAGAACATAACGATAGCCACCACGAGCCTCAACGCTCATTGGACCGCACACATCAGTATGTATGATTTCCAATAAGTTGGTTGCTCGCTCCACTGTTCCGGAGAACGGAGTCTTGGTCATTTTGCCCATGAGGCATGGTTCGCACGTGTCAAATGATTCATAATCAAGAGACTCCAAAAGTCCATCTGCATGGAGTTTCTTCATGCGTTTGACACCAATGTGACCAAGGCGGCAGTGCCACAAGTATGTGGGACTATCATTATCAACCTTACATTTGTTGGCATTCACACTATGAATATGTGTAACATCACGTTCGAGATTCATTAAGAATAAACCATTGACCAGCGGGGCATGACCATAAAACATATCTCTCATATAAATAGAACAACCATTATTCTCGGATTTAAATGAGTAGCCATCTCGCATTAAACGAGATCCAGATACAATGTTCACGCTCAAAGCTGGCACTAAATAACAATTATTGAGGTTTAAAACTAGTCCCGTAGGTAAATGTAGAGGTAGCGTGCCGACAGCGATCACATCGACCTTGGAACCATTCCCGACGCGCATCGTCACCTCGTCCTTCGCCAGTCTCCGCTTATTCCACAGCTCCTGCTTTGAGTTACAAATATGAGCAACCGCATCGGTATCAAATACCCAGGAGCTACTACGAGCGCTGGTTAGGTACACATCAATAACATGTATATCACATATACCTTTGGTATTGCCGGCCTTCTTATCCGCTAAGTACTTGGGGCAGTTCCGCTTCCAGTGACCGTTTCCCTTGCAATAAAAGCACTCAGTCTCAGGCTTGGGTCTATTCTTTGTCTTCTTCCCGGCAGCTTGCTTACCGGGCGCGGCAACTCCCTTGCCGTCTTTCTTGAAGTTCTTCTTACCCTTGCCTTTCTTGAACTTGGTGGTTTTATTCACCATCAACACTTGATGTTCCTTTTTGATCTCCACCTCCGCTGATTTCAGCATTGAATATACCTCAGGAATGGTCTTTTCCATCCCCTGCATATTGAAGTTCATCACAAAGCTCTTGTAGCTAGGTGGGAGCGACTGAAGGATTCTGTCAACGACCGCGTCATCCGGGAGATTAACTCCCAGCTGAGACAAGCGGTTGTGCAACCCAGACATTTTGAGTATGTGTTCGCTGACGGAACTATTCTCCTCCATCTTACAACTGTAGAACTTGTCGGAGACTTCATATCTCTCGACCCGGGCATGAGCTTGGAAAACCATTTTCAGCTCTTGGAACATCTCATATGCTCTGTGCTGCTCAAAACGCTTTTGGAGCCCCGGTTCTAAGCTGTAAAGCATGCCACACTGAACCAGGGAGTAATCATCACTACGTGACTGCCAAGCGTTCAGAACGTCTTGAGTTGCTGGGAAAACAGGTGCATCACCTAGCGGTGCTTCAAGGACATATGCTTTCTTGGCAG